>NC_140932.1:93125854-93128354 GCF_014529385.1 Adiantum capillus-veneris
TGATAACATGCATGGGTTGGATTATCATGATTGTACACAGGGATACATAGCACCATATCTGATCACGGATGTGGGATCTCATGATGTAGGTGGATGTACAAGTAATAATTTTTGTATTTTTTACGTTAAAGATGCAAAAGAATGCACGGATATGCTTACACACAAAATTTCTTGCTTTGGTATGACATTATAGATTTTGAACTTGTTGTGACGGCCGTTAACCTCCTGTGAGGCTCTCTGTAGAGATGGCTTTGACTAGAAATTTGAAAATCTATCCGCTGTACAAAGGAGATGCTGTCCAAATTTTTACTTTTGGAGATGGGTAATTTAGATGACGGAATGGTACATAAACATCAATAAACTCTAAAACCTATGTCAAGCTGTACAATCATATTAATTACATAGATTGAAAGTTGGAATCTCGTGGTTTTTATACAACAAATTTGTAAAGGTTAACTATTCCAAAAATTGGATTTTCTTGAGGATAAAAGGGGATACCTTTTTGGGAGGTGGTCTGGATCCACATAGGTGTCTCTTTTGATAAAAGATATGCACATATGGTATAGTATTGGTTTTTGGATTTTATCGATATTGGATTATCCCTTGGTATCTCAATTATAGGAAGATAAACAACATTATGGTATAGCTTCTGAAAGTGGTTTTTAAATTGGATAATATACTATGAGATAGGAAGGTAGTGAATCAATTCAAGGGTACCTTACCCAAATTTATTAGCTTGAATTAACTTATTTATGTTCAAGGCTAGCAAAAACAGATGCATAGCTGTAAACATTGTAGAAGAAGGATGCAATACGAATTACTACAAATACTAGAAAAAACCAATTCTCTTAGATTGTACTTCTATGCGGGAGCTTACTTTTGATTCAGGTAAGTATATATGGTGAAGTCACAGAGCTGTTTGATGATATCCTTTCTGAATGGATAAATGCATAATTTTTGAAACAAAGGTTTTTGTAATTTGCTTTGAAATTAATCTGCACACATTGTTAAAAGAGCCTTAATCCCCAAGTGGGGGTCTCAGAGGAGATTGCATTAGACTGGACTTTTTGAAAATTGATCCAATTTACATAGGAGATGCTGTCCGATTTTTTCTAGAATTAAAAGATGTAAACAATATCGGAAATAAATTGCTCAGTCTTTTAAATATAATATTTGATCTATGCTATGTTAGTTTTTGCTATAATTTTTGACACCAATAACAAGGGGAGGGAGTCGTTGACACATGTCTTCCCAAGTAATGCTAGTTCTGACGGGCTTGTGTTTCTTGGATGATGACAGGTAAGAGATTCTTTCCTTGGGATTACAACAAAAACTGCAGCAGTAACGAAAGATCGTCCAATGTACCAGTTGGATCCTTCTACATGTAGTTGTAGTGGAAGCTCATCCCAAAGGATGGGCACATAAGAAACAATAGCAAGATATTATATTGTAGTGATCAAGGGTCAAAGTTTTGATCTAAATGATTGTATTATCCATTAGATACAGAATGTTGTATTGGTGTATATGACATCTTATTTTCAAATATTGTTAAGTAATATATTATCTAATACAATTGTCTAAGTATGGTTCAATTATGATGGGATTTTTCATACTTAAACACACACACACACATTTTCCCTACTAGTCTTTGGTCGGACTAGTGTCATACTTAGCAATTGGAATTAGATAATATATCAGATAATAATATAGCTATTCCAGTTTATCCTGACTTCAATCAAACGGTTTTTGTAAGGATATGGGTATTTATACCCTAAGAATTGGATGGCCTAATCTTTAATACAAGTTACATTAGTATTAGCTTGATCCACCCAATCCAAAGGGATGGGTCGGGGCTCTCAGCTCCTAAATTGGTCAAGCATCTACATGTTTACATATAATCCATATACTGTAATTATTGACTACCCTCAAGCAGGTGTGGATTTTCAAGTTATCTTGCAGGATCGGAGTATTGTACAGTAACCAACATCACGACATATTCCACAAATTTGGAGTGACATCATCCAAATCATGAGACATTAGGTATGTAGATTTCATAATACCTTACTCTCCTCCTTGGAGGACCCCTTTATCATACAACAATTGGGTGTACTTACATCTAAGTTCTGTTCAAACACATTACAAATGAGTAATCTCGCATCTAAACCTTTTTAACATCATACAAGTGACTGAGCTATAAAACATGAAATTTTTTAGGAAGCAATTAATACAATTGGTGGGGATTGGTCCTCTTGGTGGACCATCCTCCACCAAGTGGATCTCTCCTCTGGGATGGGGGAGGGCCACACACACACACATACACACACACACACACACTTATCTAGCTGACAAGTTGTTGACTAACCATTGGCTGACATCTTCCCCTTTTGGTGTGCTAACATAGAGCTGCTAATATCTAGAAATGTTTCACCGAGTATCTAGAGAAGACCACATGGAATTGCTCCTGGTACCAAATATGTACCAGATGTATACCACACCCACA
>NC_140932.1:93130854-93300854 GCF_014529385.1 Adiantum capillus-veneris
CATTACATGGTAAAGGTCACTTTCTTTTTGGGAGCATTACTATGGTACTATTACTTGTTCTTTTGAAGCTGGTCATTATTTAACTGCAGGTACATTTTTTTTTTTTTTGGAAAAAAGGGGTTTTCTAGACCAGATATTAAATGTTTTTTTACAGTTGATAATGGCACTTAAGCGAACATCTGTTTTTTTTTTTTGGGGGCATAATCAGCCGTACAACCTGATGAAATTAAAACCACCGTGTGGTGGGCCATGGCAAAATATGGTACTTACTTTTGAGGAGTAATGTTCCTTGCTATTTAAAACAGGTATAATCCATCATATGGGTTGGCTAAGTCTATATAGTAAGGGCTGGATGGCTGCTACTACTTACTGTGGTGCAACATTATACATGAATTGGGCGTTAGCCGATTGGCTTGTGGCATACTAACTATACCTTTTTTAAAAACACACACTCAATTTTTCACACTTGGTCTAGCTAGACATCGTGTTTATATCTAAAGATCTCTTCTAATAGGCTTACTCATCAGAGAATGAAGGTAAGTAACATTTGAGGAAGGAAAAGGACATAGAACCTTAATTAGGGTTAAACTTTTATCTGTAAATACTAAAAGACTTGTTGATTATTCTTAAAAGAAATATAATTTATATTGCTTTTGCTTTATAGCAAAGTGAATATGAAGCTTCATCAATGGAGCTAGTTCTAAAGGTAGTATGACCTTCTAAAAACTTACACTTTGGGTGATAAAATAAATACTTTGGACTAAGGCTTGAAGGTTAAAAAAACTTATTGAAGATGGGCATGGATAACAATTGGTATAGTCCACTTGATACCTGTAAAACACATTTAAGGCTAACATATTTGTTGTCTTGTTTGGATGGATGCAGGTAAGGACTTAATCTTATCTTTGGAGGTCTTTTTGGCTTTAAATATTTGTCCTGACATAATAACACAGACACTTTTGACAAGATTACATAGACACTTTTCTCCGCTAGCACCCGTGCATCCTTGTGCCCTCCCAGTGTTTCCGTTTCTCTCCTAGGATTCACCTCGGCGGCGGCCCTCGTCAACCCGCCCTCTTGGGTCCAACACGCCCCCGGCGTACCCACCTTCTCTACCCTAACCTCCTCCAAGAAGTCTCTTTTTGGCCCGGAGGAGCTACGAGGCCTCACAGCCAACCTACCCCTTGAAGACCTTGATCAACTCTCCTTGCCCTCTTCCAAAGCCTTTGGCACCGCTAATGGGGTTTTGTATCGCGGAATAGTGCCTTCTCCAAGTCTAACCAAGGCGGTATTCTCTTAAGCCCCCCCCTCACTTTCCCGACCACCTTCGGCTCCCTCTCGGCAAACTCCTCCTCCTTCGCCTTTGCCCCATCCCTAGCCATGAACCCGCCTATTGAAACCCTACCCATTCTTCCCGCCATCAACAAGCCCTTTGAATTTGACAAAATTGTTACCCTTTCTTTAGTGGAGTTCAAAACCCTTTACCATAAGCTCCACAAAGTCTCTTCGCACCTCACTCATTTGCAAAATCTTCTCGCCAACCAAAAAGCCCCCCTTAGTCTTTGTATGAAGCCTCCCCGCCTCTCTTTAGAGGACTCTCAGGCACAAGTGCTCTTGAGTGCCAAAATAGAAGCTCTTAACATCCATTTCCTGCAGATGCACTTTCACCACGCCCAATAGCCTTTTTTGCTCAATCTCTTGGACACTAAGTCCCTCCGCCATGCAAAGCACCAGCTGAATATACGTTGGTGTCTCTACTACCTGAAATGGGTGCAGCTTGCTTGTTGACATTGTCGATATTGATGACAAGGAACGATCACAGATAGATGCTTCTATTTGAATGACACATGTCAAGCCATAATTGATGTGGAGCTTATTGATATTTCGCTTCAAACCCTTTTTTTGCATCTTGCAGTTTTCAAGGACACTGCCACCAAACCTTGCCCATGCAATCTGATGTCCAGTCAGATCACTCCTTGGCTGCTGGACACGTCTCATACACAAAACCCCGTGCAAATTTTTGTAGAAGCTCACCATTGGATGGGGTTGCTTGATATACCTTCTGGTACGAAAGCCGGCACTCATCAACATACTCATCCCTCACATGGTTGAGAAAAAGCTTTGTGCTTTTCTTGTGCAGACACTTGAAGACACTCACGCCACTCTTCATTGGGGATATCTTTATCTGTGAGCTCTTTCGGTAGCTTCCCCTCTAGGCTGAGCCCGTACTCCTCATGCAGTTCCTCGGTTGAGAAGCAAAATCTTGATAGCCACGAGTACTCCAATGTTGCAAGCACTAGAAAATAGAGCTTGTTGAAAGCCCATCTTTTCAAACACTGAAGCAATGGAAAAAAACAATGCAAAACATACACATGGATACCTTTTGACTTTGTTGACAGCTTTGAGTTGGATGCAACACATTCTAGAGTGCCAGGTGGAGCCTTTACCTCCACTTTTGATGGGACTGCTTCGCATCGCTTGCTCATTGGTTGGAGGGGTTTGATCTTGAAGTTCAAGTTCAGACATTGTTCCCTTCCCGGCATTGTGCCTTGGTAAACCGCATGCATGTGACTTCATCTTGCAGCCTACAACTTGATTGTACAGTAAAGAGGATGAACTTATGAGCACGTAGAGAAAGACTAATGCCTACAGCTCCAAGTGCTACAGTATGATGCATGCAAAGCTTGACTTTGATAAAGAAGACAAGAAAAACGAGACATGCAGACCCTGTAAGCCTCAACAGTTCAAAATTGTTTATGAGCATGGCTAGCAACCTCTATTTGCAAAAAGGATTCATGTAGTATGAGCACAAGGAGAAAGACTAATGCATGCATAGAGCTCCAAGTGCTACAGTATTCATGATACATGCAAAGCTTCACTTCAAAAGCAGCAAGAAAAACGGCACATGCAGACATGGAAACCTCAACAGTTCAAAATGGCAGTAGGGTTTACCTTCTCAGTCTGGCAAAGCAGAGGTGAGAGTGAATGAGACAAGTGTTTGAGTTTCAAAGCTCAGGGAGATCACCCGACATGCGGGAAGAATCTGTCAAAAGTGGCCTCGTCCTATGATAGGTCACATCATGCATATCTTGAAATAATGATTGAGCCGTCCCGCTCTACAATCAGTGGTCCCTTCTAACTACTAAGGCCATTAACATTTCAAAATTTCCCTTTTCGTTTTTGAATTTATCACAAAATCCTTTCCAAAGTAGCCTCTTGGTGGTACCCCAAAAAGTGAAGTAGTGGTACCACCAATACATGCTTAGACCCATAGCTAAGATGGTAGATCTATTGGACCCTTGTCCTTGATCTTGAAGATATAGATAATCTTCATGGGTATTAACTGACCTGGCTTGGCATGAGAGGTCCATAAAAGATCCTTGACATTCCTATCCTCCCAACAATAGACTCCAATCCTAGAGTTATCAGTGCTAAGCAGTTTCAAAGGTTTCAGAGCAACTTGATCGTATCCCTCGAATCCTAAAGTCGATGGACCTTATTTTGCTACCATATCCAGAATTATTGTATTCACTTCTAACCCCCATTTGTCTATCACATTAAGATTTTGAACTTTTACATATTGAGTCCCATTTTTATCCATATACATTTTTCCTTGTTTGTTTGCCCTTATTTCCTCTTCAAACTCTATGTCATGGTCATCAATGCAAAGGAAATACTCTTCATTAGGATCCAAGTAAACCTAAGATCCATAGACATTAGTCTTATAAAAGGTGAGTATGTGCTTATATCGCACATACTCACCTTTTATAAGGTGACTGAGTTGAATAGGAAGACATTACAGATGTTGAGTTTGAATAAGTGTCTGTCCAAGTATGCCTTGATTTGCTAGTGTACGACAAGATCTAAGGTTCATATAGAGTTGTCAAGCCCTAATTAGAGTACTTGCCTGCGGATTGGATTTTTATCCGGTTTTCCACTTGACTTGAATTCAGCTCCTGTCAAGCTCCCAGTACTTTGCTTGCAACCTGGTTCCTATGTGACAGTTCTAACCAAGTTAGTTGTTTTCTCTCAAAGACTATATAATTTTTCTAACTATTGTGATTGGTCTGTGTATATCACTTCAATCTGAGCTAAGTGAGTCAGCAAATGAGATTTTCAAATCTACCCTTGCAAAGAGCTAAAGGACTAATTTGCAACCTAGAAACTGAGTTATCATGTATTGATTTTGATCCGATGGAACCCAAACCTGACCATTGATTTTTTAAGACTTGGGGCAAATGTAAATAATTGTGATTATTTACATCTGGCTGATTTTGACATCTTTCTGGACGTTTAATGCTACACACTGATAAAACACTTCAAGATAAGCCTCTGAGCCAAGTTTCACACAAATAAGTCAGATACAATTTCTTAACAAATAGTATAGACTTCAGTTTTTTCTAAGTTTTTGGAATGTTTTGTGATCCAAACTCTATGAGCCTTTACAAAAGATGTTTGTAATCATCCATAGAGTCTCTAGTATCAATCTTGATCAATTTGAGCCAAATGTAGATGATTGCGATTATTTACTTTTGGCCTAAAATGAACTATTTTTGTAGTTTTTTCAATAGTCAGTCTTTTTGTGATATGTTTTAAACCGCTGAGTCAAGTCAAAACTTAACTTGGCCTTAATTCTCAAGAAAATGTAAATAATCTAAGTTTTTGCTAACTCTTGAAAACTTACCTCAAATGCATTCTTATGCTTACCCATTGATTCATACAACTTTTATAAGAATAATCTCTAGCCGATTTCTCTGGTTGACAATCTTTTGATGCTATTTCGAAACGTAGACCTGAAATTCTGTAACTTCACATAAATAACTCACAAATAATTCTTTTGGAGTGAGCAATGATTTGAGATCCCACTTTGGATTCTACTTACCCTACTCCTAAGTTTTACTACAATTGGGTTGTGGAAGGTGTCCACAAACACTTGTTTTCTTGTTTTTATGGTTTCCTGAGCATTGATCTTAAGACTTTTCTTGTCCATCAATCATTCTCAAAATCCCAACCTAATCCTACAATCCTATAAGGTACTTAGCAAGTACAATTTACTCCCAAGCCAAGTACAATTTACTCCCAATCCTAGAATTGTACTTAACAAGTATAATTTACTCCCAAGCTACCTCTACACAGCAAAAGATGACACTCTTAAGCTATGCGGTTTTAAAGACAAAGTTTAACTCTAGGTGATCCTAGAGGAACTTAAAGGACAACTACACTAGACACTCTTTTTTTCCCTAGTTTAGGTCTACTCGTTTCCTCGATAGCGGCATCAAATGTGGGTGGGCTTCCAAACCTCACTCTTATCTTATTGCAGACATAGCGAGAACCATGAACATAATTCTCAATCCATGGGATGAAGATGACTCTAATAGTGCATGGAGGCTACAAGAGGGTGTCAATATCTTGGATAACAACAGACAACTCGCATCTATCTCAAGCTATACTCAAATGACCTAAGTCATCAAAAGCTAGTCTGCTAATCGATGAGCAAACCATGATTGTTACATCATCCAATGACATCCAAATGCTATAAAACTTCTAGGACAAGTATATAGGACCTACGCACACATGCCTATGGTCTCAAACCTCACTTTCAATGAGTGGCAAAAAATGTGATTATGAGATTTTGACCTAGTCATTTCTAACCCCGAATGCATCTAAATGCTTAGCAATGATGCCTTAGTACCCCGCCTATACTTAATTTGTGATTTCCTAGATTAATTTCCTACTTATAATGAAAATTAGGTTACAAGTTGGCGATGTCAAATGCTACAATTTATCATGATATGCTTGCGTCAATGCGTAGAGCTCTTGCTTGTGGTTGCAATGCAACAGACGGCACTGCAATGTGACAATCGACAAGGGAGCTAGAAGCCGGAGAAGGATAAAGGAGATCTTCGTAAGATCACACTGTGTATTTCATTATCCAAAAAACTTAATAAAAACTTTATAAAGTTGGCTTTTATACCTTAGTCAAGGTTTCTTAGTTCAAAAACTAATTATCTAGGAGCTCTAACCAAGGATTAACTAATACAATCTGGAAGCTTAATAGCTCCGTCTCATAGATTATAATATCCACTCGTCAAATAGGAGTTACGATATTCTCAATTTATCAAAAGAACAAATGTTTTTACAATGAAGCTTCTGAAAATTTACATGGGTTAGCTTGCCGCTAACACAAACTTTTTTTGCTTTGCATGCAATTGTCATAGTTGGGAGTGAAGAGTTGACAGTGCCAATGGAGAGAACAAGAAATCACTTGGGAGAGAAGTTTTATATTGTGGAAAAATCTCTTTCTACAAAGTTTGTGGTGCTAGTCAAAGATGACACAGTCTCAACTTCTAGTGGCATGGCTGCTCCATTGGTGGATGTTCCCTACATAGACCTTACTAGTCCAAGAAAGGAACAACTCTTTGGTGAGCAATCATTGCAAAACTCTATTGAGATAAGGAATAAAAATAGTATTTTGTCATTTTTTAATGCAATGACGAAGCCCATTACTTTGACAAATCTTCTTTCAAAGATAGTGGAAATCAAGGAAATACCAAAGGTGTACAATGGTAACATGGTGTCTGAGTTTCGATCGACCTTGGGAAAGGTTCATCCAATGGATGCTATGGAATGTAAGTATGATCCACACCATTGGACCAAACCGCAAACCTCAAATATCGCATTTCCTGATGTGTGTCGCAAAAGTGAGTGTGCAAGTGCTCTAAAATGTCTCAATGAAAGTTTTCCCAAATTGGCTACTTTTAAGAAGTCAAACACAACGCATTTCAATGGCATCATGCTTAAATTACCTTGCAGGGGTGAGTTTTGCGACGGACTTGGTGGCAAGATTACTTGCAACTCTTGTGGTAAACCGCCCATTTGTTTGCGTACATGTGATTGCTTTGTATATTATGACATGCTAGGGATGAGAGCATGAGCAAATTAATGGTACATCAAGGAACTCACCAACATGACATGCGGGATGGGTCTTCAAAAGGGCTCACCAATAAAATCAACAAAATGGTTGCACACATTCTCAGCGTGGATAGACATACAAGCGCAAGAAAGGTACAAATGTATTTGGCAAAGGAAATTGTGAAAACAACTTTGATGCAAGAGGGGGGATCTAGCCATGTACTTGGTGAGCAAGAATTTCTAAATGTTGCTAAGGCAATGGGTCCCTTGGTGAAGGACAACTAGTGAGGATGCTTTCATGTTTCTCTTGTTTGGACATACTATTTCAAAGTAATTTAATTTTGTAATACAAGTTTCGAAGGTCCGTGTGGCTGCAACTAGGAATGTGCCAACAAAGGAGAGCTTTGGTGTGGACTCCTTGATTGCTTTGTGCTCAAGATGTCTATAGTTGGTCATGTATCTGAATTGGATTTGGTTAATTGAATGCAACATAGTGGACGTGGAGATCTTCGACTGCTTGGGTGCAGCTTGATCACACTCACTGAGTGGCGGATTGGGTGAATATGGAATGCACGTTTATGATCCAGGGTTTGTTGTCTTAGGAACATATTTCAAAAGTTTCGCATATCTTAAGAAACAACCAGCAACATGTTTACTAATGTGCTTGTTTAATGTTGCAGCATGCAGGATCTCCTCACTATTGCAACTTGTGAGATGAAAGAGGAAGACATGGAAGCGCAAATTCTTTTCTGACGATGCATAAATGAAGTTATGGAGGGCCATGGATGTGAGAGAGTGGATTTCCATGGATTCATGGCAGATGAAGCTCAAGCGAACTGGAATGCAGTTCGCATAGTGTTCAATGGTGGCAAAGACAATGTTCTACAACATTGAGAGTGATCTTGCATTTTTCATTGGAAACAAAGCATGGTGGAACACACCACAAAGTACATTGTCTTTTCATCTCAACAAACTCACAAAGACATGTGGCAAAAGTGGTGTCTAGCCCCCTCTAAAGAGGCAGTTGCAATAGAGTCTTGTCTACTTCGACAATGGTGCCAAAATGGAAATTGCATGGATAAAAAAATTCCTGCAATGCACTCTTGGTTAAGTTGGTGGAAGGTGTGTATTTCACATTGGGGGAGCATCATGTCAGCAATAGAGAGAAGTTTTGATGGGGCAAACACTCCAAGAACCAACTTGGCCGAGAGCAAGCATGGTAGCTGGCTTGCAGGCAAAGGGTTTAAAAGAAAAATCTCATGGTATGACGCAGGTACTTTAGATATGGAAAATGCAATACTACAAAGCACAAATGTAGTTTCTTACTCTCAAAGTAAACATATTGGAAAGGGTCCTTCACTAGAGAGGCTCAAGGAAAGAGATTCCTCTAGTCCAGCACAAGTGATAAGAGCAGTAAATGAGGCTACATCTGGAACACCCATGTATAAGGCTCGCACCCCGCTTGAAGGAGACAAAGAAACCGTTCGGCAAAAGCGAGGTCCATCAATTGTGATTGATGTTGAGGATGAATCGATACATAGACCAGAGTACAATGCAAAAACATGAGACCGCACAACACACGAAAGGCCAAGGAAGATCATTTTCACGAAAGATTCAGGGGTAGTAGATGGGAGTGAGAATTCCAAAGAGAAGACAAAGTTTTGTGTTTTGGAGCAAAAGGTCCATGACACTATATGGGCAATTAGAAGAACCCCTTTTGGTAGTCGTGCGACATGCAATGGCACCCTCAATGGTGGAAAAAGATGTGGAAAAAATATTGTGGCATGAGTAAAGGGACTCCTGCACCATCCTTTGAGGGGTATAGAAAGCATCCAAATGGGCTACTCAGACAATGGTTTTAGTTTTTTCCCATACATGTTATTCATTGCTATGTGGTGATTGTCATAAAAACTAACATCTAATTCTCCCAAATGATTTTCTCATGTTAAACTCATCATTTAATATGGGAAGTACTAGGGGAGTAAAAGCTAGAATATTGGTAAGGCTTCCAGACCGATCTCTACAGGGATCCAAAGGAGAGAAAATAGGGATCCAAAGGGGGGCAATTTGCAAAAGAGCAATGTGCATCATTGGAGCTCAAAAGACCTTAGGTTTAGCTCCATTAAGACTTCCATAAGCTAAGGATCCAAAACTTTAATTGAAAAGTCCAAATGGTCAAAGCTGGGAAAATTGGATGGTGAAGGGAAGACTCAAATGTCTTCCCACATCCTTATCAAGGAGGGGGCGAGCCCTAAGAGTAGGGGAGGAGAGAGAAACACACACACACAATCCAAATCTTCCCCAGAGGGAATACTGGACACATGGTAGACTCTTAGGGTAGTTGCCCCCAAAGGAGAGAAAATAGGGATCCAAAGGGGGGCAGTTTGCAAAAGAGCAATGTGCAGCTGGAGCTCAAAAGAACTTAGGTTCAGCTCCATTAAGACTTCCATAAGCTAAGGATCCAAAACTTTAATTGAAAAGTCCAAATGGTCAAAGCTGGGAAAATTGGAAGGTGGAGGGAAGACTCAAATGTCTTCCCACATCCCTATCAAGGAGGGGGCGAGCCCTAAGATTAGGGGAGGAGAGAGAAACACACACACACACACACACACACACACACACACACACACACACACACACACACACACTCCAAAGCTTCCCCAGATGGAATACTGGACACGTGGCAAACTCTTAGGGTAGTTGCCCCCAATCTTCCCATTATATCCTATTGGATGGCCATAGAGGTGGACCAATGAGAATTAGGCTAGAGTAAAAGTAGTCTAATCAATTTAAAATTCTTGATAAAAGAACCAATAGAAACTAAGCTTCCTAGAAGACTATTGGGCAGTCTACCAAGGGGTCCAATCAGCATCCAATAGCCCAATGGCTTGCCTGATTCTTATTGGCCAGAAGACTAAGAGGTCCAATGAGAGTTTTAATGGATTATTTAATCACCTAAAGCTCTCACACGGGGAAAGGGGACACATGTCACAAGGCTATCAATTATGCTTCTAATTTGTGATTGGCTAAGCTTTCCAAGTGCCAATGAGAGACCAACATGAGTATTTTGCAAGAGGGGTCGACCAAGAAGAGAGAGGGGGCTGCACTTTTTACTTACACTTTTTTCTACACACACACACAACTCATGTGTGCAAAAAGAACTCCATCTCCTTCTCCAAGCATTGAGAAGTAGAGGCCTACACCAACAACTCTTGGCTATGGAATGCAAATCCAACCAAGAGCCAAGCTTCAATGGCATGCTCATCTCCTCTACCATGCTAATTACTAAGCTAAGCTATACTAATTCGAGTGATTATGTGAGAAAAATACTTCTTTCTCATAAGATACATCTTCTTCCTCTCAATCATCCTCATTCCCTGCTAGCTCTCACCATTTTTGACGGTGTGTGAGGTCTTGGGACTGAGGCTAGGAACACAAGGTGTGTTTTTCAAGCATAATTTGGTGCATGAAGCATCCATCTTCATTGCACCAACAAGTTTTGTCAGGGAACACAAGAATTGTATTGTACAAAAGTCTCCTTTGATGGGAGAAGCTATAATACAAAGCCTTTATGGAGGGGGACCGGCTCCATGTTAATCCGGTCCTCAACTGTTATAAATTATTCTATTTCTCTCTCTTTTTAAGTATTTTTGATGCCAAATTATCTAGGTGCAAATTGCTATGTTGCTTTCTCAAATTAAGTACTCTCTCTATGCTCATTAGGAACTTGTTCTTATTGAAATGCTCACTATGTTATCAATTTCCACTACACACAAGTTACTAGTGCATTAAATGTTACATTGGTATCAGAGCTATTGGTTTCTCTTTTCTTGCTCAAGAAGAGAGGTCCTCAAGCTTGCTACAAATGGTTGGTGTTATTAATTGCAAAAGAGTAAGTAGAATAGGGATTTTTTATCCTTGAAGCACGCCTGCTTTACGCAATTAACGGGGATACCGTCGAGAGCTATGGTCTTAATAATGGAGTCCTACAGGGCTTACCTATGGCTTTACCATTATTGAGCTATTAGAAGCTTGACAACAACCGGTGCTATTTTAGCTCTATCTTCTATTCCTTGCCATTAATAATATTCTAGCCACAGGTATAGATGCTTGAGTGCTTATCTTTGAAGGTAAAGAGGAGTAGCAACTAGGGATTGAAGTGCCAAAATACAAGTAAAAATTTACACCTAGAATTTGCTAGTGTGGTTGACAAGGGAAAACAGATTGAAATGAATGTTGATAGCTTTGATCTTGCTAATGGAAGAGCAACTAATGATTCCCCTATGCTTGTAAACTATCTTGTTTCTAGGCTTCAACAATCCCTGGGCAATCCATCCCTCCAAGGTGAAGTGCTAGAGCAATTGTGCACCCATGGTATTCTCCAAACTCCCCACCAAGAAGAGAGAGTACCTAGGAAAACTACTCGTGACACTTCCAAAAGAGGACTCTCTTTGATAAGGGAAGAAGAGGAGTATCCGTACGAAGGGCTTAAAAACTTTCTACTCAATGAGTCATCTCCCTCACAAAGGAGAACCCAAGTTTCAACCGTAGAGTCCCCCACTTAAAGAACGAGAAAGAAGTGAGTCTCCTGCCACCTTGACGGAGATGGCTCCACAAAGAAGACGGGCAAAACGCTCTCCAACATGCCCTAAACGGAGAAGACCATCGCATACTTCTGTACACCATAATTCAAAAAGGAAAGAGAGAAAACAAGAGAAGAAAAAGGCGAGAAGGAGGTCGCCCTCTTCTCCATCCTCCTCATACTCTTCCTCTTTTGAAGAAAGTGACGGTGCAACTCTCAAACCACCTAAAAGGAGATGCCATAGGAAATCCTATGCCGCTTGGAAGAGGTCGTCCAAGCTCAAAAAATTCAACGAGGGAGGAAAGAGCATCTCTTTCCTTACCTACGATGGCACCTTTGGTGCTACAGACAAAGTCTTGGTCTTTATCCAACAATTCAATGTGGCGTTTGGAGATGAGGGCTTCACGGAGTCGATACGTCACATAGCCATGAATTTTGAAGAGTCCGCCAAGAAATTGTGGTCTAGCCTATGAGCAAACAGTGACGCTCCACAAACATGGAAAGCTTTAAGAGCTTCCATCATGAAGCAGTTTTTGCTTACCGATGCCAAAGACAAAGTACTCATCTAATGGTGAAGCTTGAAGCTCTCTCCCTACAAATCTAAATATGTAGACAAGTTTTGGGATTTACACCTCAAAGCCATTGTCTCAATAAGATGGATTTCAGAGAGCAAAAACAACAATTTTGTGCGGGCTTAACTGAGGATATGGCGGAGTATGTTTCACAGCTTCACCGCAATCTACATCGCAATGTTGACGTGCTCTCCGCATTCCCCCATGAGCTCTAATACCGGTTGAAGTGCACTATCGAGAGCGTGTGCGAGTGTGTGCAACAACGGAGAACAGAGGAGAAGAGGAGATCTTGTGTTTGCAGGGGCTGAGATTCACTCTCTGCATGTCAGCCCCCTTATTTTGTTATGGACATAATGAATAAGTATAGTGGGTGGGCACCTGGCCTAACAGGCCACATGGGGCTTTACCCCAACAAGAGAGAGAGAGAGAGAGAGAGAGAGAGAGAGAGAGAGAGAGAGAGAGAGAGAGAGAGAGAGAGAGAGAGAGAGAGAGTGAGGGCCATACCCAGACTTGACCCTACTCACCTCCTCAGTCCTCGAGACTGTTCTAGGGAATGACGTAGATCTATCTGCAGGTATCCCTCCCACTTGAGACCGACATTCAGACAGGACTCCTGCCTATCTCGAATGCCAACCCAACGGGAAAAAATATGCTCTAATACCACTTGTGAGGGCCATACCCAGAATCGACCCTACTCACCTCCCTCAGTCCTCCAGACCGTTCCAGGGGATGACATAGATCTATCTATGGGTATCCCTCCCACTTGGGACCAACACTCAGACATGACTCCAACCTATCTTGAATGCCAACCCAAGGGGGTACATCCCTTCATTCAATGATTCTTTCCGATTCTCATAATCAATCTGTCTTTTGACAGCTTTCCGCACCCAAAATTGTGGTCCTTAGTCTTGATTCTCTTGCTCTTTAACTTGAGGATCTTCTCTTGCTTTCTTGTTCTCCCTTGGTTCATGGCGATAACCCCTTTTTCCTGACAAGCAGGCACGACAGTTATCGCTTTCTCCTAAGAAGAGGGATCTTGCATTCCTACCTGGTCTTGCTCGTCCCCGATTACCCATTTTTTATCCCACGTATTCCTAGCCTTTAACATAAAAGTTGTAAATCAACATCTGGCCATCTGACCCTCCGGATCCGCCTACCCACCGAAACATTTCATGAAAATCCCTTCCCGAGGTAGTACTTAACTACTACACAATCAGGAAGACAGTAGTCTATCAGACATCATCAAACAACAAGCAGCATGCAATCTGTTGCATACCCTCGTTCAGGGAAATTCATCTGGTTGTTCCCACCAGATCTTTGTTTAGAAACTTTTAATTCATTTTCTTTCTTTTATCTGCTATAATTAGCTTGTAACTAGTTTTATTACTAATCATGCAACACATTTAGTTTCAACCAATTCATCTTGCCTCCCCATTCAGGTCAAGATAATCGGTTACAAGCCAATCAAAATGGCAACACCTTCACAATATTTCTCAGAATTAAGTGTTTGGGAAAGGCTCATCAAGTAATTTAATCATTCCTTCCTAAGCATTTTATTTCGAGAGGTATAGCACCATTTGGTGACAGATGCACAGGATAGCCCCTATATTCCTAGCCTTTCCAGTTCCTTTTTAAGCAACCAAGTCGAACAAATTTTTTGAATTAAATTCACATCATCCTCCCTGAGTATAACCTTCTCATCCAACTATTGGCATCAGGACATGCCTAGATTATGGCCGATTTCCAATAAGATACCGCGGGTACTTCACCCGGCCGGGCAAAAATAAAACAAACCCATTCATCTCTTATCTCTCGGGCATGAATGACCTAGGTATAACAACTTGCCGGTTACGCTGCCCTAGCCTAAAAGGGCCAATCTCCGACAAGTTCCCCAAGAGAATCCTCTCAATGGGCCGGCCTTTCAATCAAATTGACCCCAAGAAGATCCATCTTGGTTTCCGGTCATTTCCAGACAATCTTCAAAACTCCTAGTTAAATCTATGTTCTGCAATGGGCTATCCCTATCACCTCTCAAGATTCCTCTTTAACTCCTAGTTGGTAATTCCCAGGTTCATTCATTTATAAACCTTAATTACTACTTTCATTAATTATCTACCAGCCAAGTTTATTTAGAAAATACAAGCGAGTTTTTGCCATAGGTAGTTTGATGGTTAATGTCTCTTCGAAAAAGCCAACTTTTTAAGTTCAATCCCCGTTTTGTCGATTCCCAGGTTTTTGCAATCCTTTGCCATCCATGGGGAATATCCATGGAAACTTGTAGAGTTTTCGGTTCAAACAACACGGAGATCAATTCCGCGAAGTTATTCCCTATCTCCCCCCATCCCGTATTTGCTAACAAACGTGAAATTGAAAACTTTAGAAATACTCTTCAATACCAAAAATTGAACTACTTCTATCGAGCTTAGAAAACTACTCTTTTCTTATGGTATCTAGCTCTCCATTTTAGGAAGCTAGAAGGTCATCATATAATTTATGAGTTTTCGAGCTTTCCATTAAAGATTAAACCTAAAACACAAGGTAGTCACTAAAGCTTACACCTATGTGCAAAGTTACCATTGATGCTTAGCTTAAGAGTACAAATCTACCTTTGAAACTTAACTTAATGATGTATAGATACTCTTAGCACTTAACCTATTTGCGAGGTTTCCATTAAAGCTTAAACCTAAAAATGCAAGGTAGTTACTAAAGCTTACACCTAAGTGCAAAGTTACCAATAAAGCTTAGCTTATGAGTGAAAATCTACCCTTGAAGCTTAACTTTATGATGCGTAGATACTCTTATCACTTAACTCTACTTGCAAGGTTTCCATAAAAGCTTAAAATCTAAAAATGCAAGGTAATCACTAAAGCTTACATCTAAGTGCAAAGTTACCATTAAAGCTTAGCTTACGAGTGCAAATCTACCCTTGAAGCTTATCTTTATGATGCGTAGATACTCTTATCACTTAACCCTAATTGCAAGGTTTCCATTAAAGCTTAAAACCTAAAATGATGCACATAAACCTTCCTAGTATTAAAACACATGGATTAATAATCGTACTAGAAATGAAGATTACCTCCTCTAAGCGAGAGGGAAGTGGGGTTGAAGTCCTTCCTCAAGAGATGTGAGGCTCAAGGAGGAAGGAAGGGGATTTAGGATGAAGAGGAAGGACAGAGGAGCTTCTTCACAAAACCCTCAAGGGTTTGGCCTTCAAGAGAGGGAGAGAGCAAGAGGAAGGTTTAATGGAAACCTTGAGTTACTTAAGCATAGTCTTGAGCATGGCAAGTATGCAAGTAGCTTAGCAATATGTGTGTGTAAAATTACAAAGGAGAGGGGGTGCTTATATAGGAAATGGTGGGTGGAATTCTCTTCTCAATTCCTATTGGACCCCAATTCTCTTCTCAATTCCTATTGGACCCCAAATTCTCTTCTTAAATGCTATTGGATCCCAAATTCTCTTCTCAAATGCTATTGGACCCCAATTCTCTTCTTAATTCCTATTGGACCCCAATTTTCTTCTTAGTTCTTATTCCTTAACTTTATCTTTCAATTAAGTTAGTCCCTTTTTCTCCTAGTTCTCAATCTAGATCAGTTCCCATGCGGCTTTTGATGAAGAAGTAAAATAATCTTAATCTTTTTGGAAAAATATAGGGATGACGTAATTTCATATCCCAAAATATCCTTGTCTTTTCATTCTGGAGCAAAGTCTCATTGTCCGCATGACTTCTTTGTTGGTCTTGCCTTTTCTAAATTATTTTCTAGGTTGAAAAAAGTTCCGAATGGCTCTAGGGTTTAGGGAGGGACCTTACAAACTCCCCAACGAAAAGAAAGAGCTGTCCTCAGCTCGGGACATGCTTTAGAGAGTAGATAGACTCCATCTTTGGTCAACTTATGATTGAAGATGGTCAGTAACTTTAGGATATTTAGATTAAAGGACAGTGAAAGTGGTATGGACCTTGAATAATACACTTTTCTTCCATTTTTAGCATTGACTCAAAAGTCTGAATCATAAAGAAGACTTAATGACTCGGGGTTACTTTAATTACTGAGTGTGATCTTACTCAACTAGGTATTTTTCCTTTGGTGTGATCGGATTGTGTTTCTCTTGTGAGGTTTTAAGATCATTTCTTCACTTCGCTCTCTATCTAGTCTCAATATGCTTTGTAAAATCTTACCATTCTTACCTAGACTTTAACTTTTTCCGTTTTAAGCATTGACTTATTTCACTATTAATATCATCCAGCTGATACCATGTTCTTGACAGTTAAAGGATTTCATACTGATCTTTCAATTAAATCTTGCAATATCTCCTCCCGTGTGTATCCAATTTTATTTCCTCCATCCTTTTTTTCTCTTTTGTCTATAGCTTACTGTCTCATCTTTCACTTGGTAATCACCATAGATAATTTGAATTTCAAAAGAATTGACTGACTAGAGATACTTGAATTCCATAATATGATGATTGATTTCATCCACATAAAAATTATATCAAAAGTGTCATCTATATCTTGAAGAATAATTCTAAGTTGTTCCGAAGAACCAACCAAAATATGATCAAGGGTTTGGACAAAAAGGGAGATATTCCAAAAGGTCCACAATATCTGAATGCAAGCTTACGGAATTTCCCTAGCTTTAAGGAGCTGTGTTTGGGTTTGACTCTGAGGAAAACTTGTTCGTCTTTGCTAAAGCCTCTAGCGGAGTGGTGAAGATCAGCGTAGCTCTTTTGCCTAACACTAACTCTCTTCAGGTTGTCTCTAATGACTAGAAGTTGATGATCTATCTCTTCTAGGGTAGACTTAGCGGCAGGAACATGAAGATCTGGGTCGGCTAATCGAAGAGGGACTAAACATTCCTGACCATACAAGGCTTTAAAGGATGACATTCCGAGGCTACGATGGTGAGAAGAGTTATAAGAAAACTTAACTGGGGAAGAAACTTGATCCATTGCTGGGGCAGTTGGTTGCAGTATGCTCAAAGCATATCTTGAATGACTTGATTCACTCGCTCAGTTTGACCATCAGTCTCCGGATGATATGCCGAGCTGAGATTCAGTTGGGTACCCAGAGATCGAAACATGGCTTGCCAAAACTTAGAAGTATTTGGTATCCCGATCGCTGATGATTCTTGCAGGGATTCCATGTAATCTTACTACCTCTTTGACAAATACTTGGGCTATGTCGATGGTGGCGGTTGTGTGCTTGACTGGAATTAGATGAGCCACCTTAGTGAGCTTATCTATTATGACAAAAATAGAATCATAGTTTCCAATTGTCTTTGGAAGACGAGTGACAAAGTCCATACTCAGACAATTCCCACTTCATTTGAGGAATATCTAGGGGCTGAAGCTTTCTAGGTAGTAAAGAAACCATCTGCTAAGGTATAGTCAGTTAAGTGTTCCCTTGGGTTCTCAGCTTGATCTCTTGCAGAAGAGGCCTAAAATAGGGGTCTACCTGGATTTCTTGTTGAACTTCCTCGGGTAAAGAAGAGCTAAGGAGTGAATTTGTCAGGGTTGATGAGGACAGAACTGCTGGTCAAGAGGTCTTTGAGTCTATTGAAGGCAGCATTTCTCCCCAACAAAAAAAGAAAGAGCTGTCCTCAACTCAAATAAAATACGTAATTGATGAAGCTTCTTGGATACGTCTCGCGACTTAACTTCTTGTTAACGCTTTCAACTTGACTTCTCACTTACACTTCTTCATCCCCCAAAAATCTGCTAATATAATATTGGAGTCATGAAAAATATTTCTTAATAAGCTATCTTCTTGAATAAGTCATCGTGTTTGTGGATTCTTCCATACACTACTTCCTCTTTATAAGTTACTGGTAATCCCTTCTTTATCAACACTTGTTATCCTCTTATTTTTCTGATCTTCACTCTTTTGTAACTTAGTCATTTTCTTATCTGATGGCGTCTTGGCAAGAAGACTTGGTTCTTCCTGTATGCATCTCTCACTTGCAGAAGCAGATGAGACAATTAAAAGACAGTTCTTAGAGAGATACAAGGATCTCCTCTTTCCTCAGCCAAATTCTTGCGTCGGCCAGACGATATGGAAGACATGGCGACATCTCACAAGAGTGACTCTCTGGGGTAGAGACTATTTCCGCAACAATACCCGACTTGCTATGGTTACAGAGGCTCTGGGACTTGGCCCTCAATACTACTGCGTCAAAAGGACACGAGATCCTGGGTTCTGATCCACAAGGTTATTCTTGCTTGTGCAATTTATCTCCCATTCCAAGATTTGCCTCGATACCATCTAGAGTCTTCCTCTTAGAGGTCCTTTTCTTTTCTTAGCTCATACCCGAGAAATTGTTCAAGCTGTTTCTTGTAGAACCATTCCAGAGGGTGAGCGTCCTAACATGTGCGGTGCTTGTGATACTTGGTTATGTGACCATATATTAGAGGATCTTCATGAGTTGTAAACTTTCTTGCCTATCCGTAATTACTTCTGGCCTCCCTTGTAATCCTTTTTGGCTTTAATTGAAGAAATAACCCTTTTTGAAAAAAATTGAGTATTGTCAGTATTTCCTTTTCTTCAAATGTCAGTCTCTCTTCTTCAATTGCCAATGAGTTTTTAATGACTTCTCTTTATTGTGTACTTTTAATTTCTGCAAATGGTCTTTTGTCTACAATAGTCTTGAGTAAAGATTCCCACTTTAAAGTTCTTGGCTAACTCATAAGTTTGCTTTCTTATTCTTCTCAAGTCTTTGAATGATCCGCAGAATTTGTGAGCTTATCTCTTGCACTTTTACATCTTTAAGGGATTTCTTTTGGTCGGGCTTAAGAAAAACACTTGGTCATTACTTGCACTCTTAAGATTCTTTCTTATGACTTGCAATTTGGCAATCCAATTCTTCACTTGATAAAAAAAAATTCTTCTGTTTGAAGATTATCTTGGTATGATTTACAGTAATCTTGAGTTCTCATGAAGTCCTAACAATAGAAAACTTGGAAAATCCGCAACTCTTGCGCTCAACAAGACTTCTTCAATTCAATGTATAAATACTCAATTTTTCATTGTATTGATGTAAGCAAAAATGCCATCCTTGCCATTCCATGTAATCTTCCAATCCTGATAAATTCCAACCTTCATAAATCTCTCATTTATGAGCTTCCTAAAATGTTACAGCATAGCGAGCCTTCACTCCAGTGTCGCAATTTCCATCCCTCATAGATAATCCATTGAATTTCTTATGGCAGATGCCAAGCCATCTTGAAATTTTTTGAATAATTTATTGGAACATCAAGACTTCATTTTGTAATATAATTGAAATTTGGGTGCTAGACTGAGTTTTTTTTTCTCTCATGCATTAATCTTAAATCCAAAATTCCAAGGTCCAAGATTCAAAATTAGGCTCTGATACCACTTGTGAGGGCCATACCCAGACTCGACCCTACTCACCTCCCTCAGTCCTCCAGATCGTTCTAGGGAATGCCGTAGATCTATCTGCAGGTATCCCTCCCACTTGGGACCGACATTCAGATAGGACTCTGGCCTATCTCGAATGCCAACCCAAGGGGGTACAATCTGCTCTGATACCACTTGTGAGGGCCATACCCAGACTCGACCCTACTCACCTCCCTCAGTCCTCCAGATCGTTCTAGGGAATGCCGTAGATCTATCTGCAGGTATCCCTCCCACTTGGGACCGACATTCAGATAGGACTCTGGCCTATCTCGAATGCCAACCCAAGGGGGTACAATCTGCTCTGATACCACTTGTGAGGGCCATACCTAGACTCCACCCTACTCACCTCCCTCAGTCCTTCAGACGGTTCCAGGGAATGACATAGATCTATCTGCAGGTATCCCTCCCACTGGGGACCGACACTCAGACAGGACTCCAACCTATCTCGAATGCCAACCCAAGGGGGTACATCCCTTCATTCAATGATTCTTTCCGCTTCTCATAATCAATCTGTCTTTTGACAGCTTTCCGCACCCAAAATTGTGGTCCTTAGTCTTGATTCTCTTGTTCTTTAACTTGAGGATCTTCTCCTACTTTCTTGTTCTCCCTTGGTTCATGGCGATAACCCCTTTTTCCTGACAAGTAGGCACAGCAGTTATCACTTTTCCCTAAGAAGAGGGATCTTGCATTCCTACCTGGTCTCGCTCGTCCCTGATTACCTATTTTTTATCCCACGTATTCCTAGCATTTAACATAAAAGTTGTAAATCAACATCCGGCCATCTGACCCTCCGGATCCGCCTACCCACCGAACCATTTCATGAAAATCCCTACCCGAGGTAGTACTTAACTACTACAAAATCAGGAAGACAGTAGTCTATCAGACATCATCAAACAACAAGCAGCATGCAATTTGTTGCATACCCTCGTTCAGGGAAATTCATCTGGTTGTTCCCACCAGATCTTTATTTTAGAAACTTTTAATTCATTTTCTTTCCTTTATCTGCTATAATTAGCTTGTAACTAGTTTTATTACTAATCATGCAACACATTTAGTTTCAACCAATTCATCTTGCCTCCCCATTCAGGTCAAGATAATCGGTTACAAGCCAATCAAAATGGCAACACCTTCACAATATTTCTCAAAATTAAGTGTTTGGGAAACGCTCATCAAGTAATTTAATCATTCCTTCCTAAGCATTTTATTTCGAGAGGTATAGCACCATTTGGTGATAGATGCACAGGATAGCCCCTATATTCCTAGCCTTTCCAGTTCCTTTTTAAGCAACCAAGTCGAACAAATTTTTTTAATTAAATTCACATCATCCTCCCTGAGTATAACCTTCTCATCCAACTATTGGCATCAGGACATGCCTAGATTATGGCCGATTTCCAATAAGATACCGCGGGTACTTCACCCGGCCGGGCAAAAATAAAACAAACCCATTCATCTCTTATCTCTCGGGCATGAATGACCTAGGTATAACAACTTGCCGGTTACGCTGCCCTAGCCTAAAAGGGCCAATCTTCGACAAGTTCCCCAAGAGAATCCTCTCAATGGGCCGGCCTTTCAATCAAATTGACCCCAAGAAGATCCATCTTGGTTTTCGGTCATTTCCAGACAATCTTCAAAACTCCTAGTTAAATCTATGTTTTGCAATGGGCTATCCCTATCACCTCTCGAGATTCCTTTTTAACTCCTAGTTGGTAATTCCTAGGTTCATTCATTTATAAACCTTAATTCCTACTTTCATTAATTATCTACCAGCCAAGTTTATTTAGAAAATACAAGCGAGTTTTTGCCATAGGCAGTTTGATTGTTAATGTCTCTTCGGAAAAGCCAACTTTTTAAGTTCAATCCCCATTTTGTCGATTCCCAGGTTTTTGCAATCCTTTGCCATCCATGGGGCATCTCCATGGAAACTTGTAGAGTTTTTGGTTCAAACAACACGGAGATCAATTCCGCAAAGTTATCCCCTATCTCCCCCCATCTCGTATTTGCAAACAAACTTGAAATTGAAAACTTTAGAAATACTCTTCAATACCAAAAATTGAACTACTTCTATCGAGCTTAGACAACTACTCTTTTCTTATGGTATCTAACTTTCCATTTTAGGAAGCTAGAAGGTCATCCTATAATTTATGAGTTTTCGAACTTTCCATTAAAGCTTAAACCTAAAATACAAGGTAGTCACTAAAGCTTACACCTACGTGCAAAGTTACCATTAATGCTTAGCTTAAGAGTACAAATCTACCTTTGAAACTTAACATAATGATGTATAGATACTCTTAGCACTTAACCTATTTGCGAGGTTTCCATTAAAGCTTAAACCTAAAAATGCAAGGTAGTTACTAAAGCTTACACCTAAGTGCAAAGTTACCATTAAAGCTTAGCTTACGAGTGCAAATCTACCTTTGAAGCTTAACTTTATGATGCATAGATACTCTTATCACTTAACCCTAATTGTAGGGTTTCCATTAAAGCTTAAAACCTAAAAATACAAGGTAATCACTAAAGCTTACATCTAAGTGCAAAGTTACCATTAAAGCTTAGCTTACGAGTGCAAATATACCCTTGAAGCTTAACTTTATGATGCGTAGATACTCTTATCACTTAACCTTAATTGCAAGGTTTCCATTAAAGCTTAAAACCTAAAAATGCAAGGTAATCACTAAAGCTTACATCTAAGTGCAAAGTTACCATTAAAGCTTAGCTTACGAGTGCAAATCTACCTTTGAAGCTTAGATTTATGATGCGTAGATACTCTTATCACTTAACCCTAATTGTAAGGTTTCCATTAAAGCTTAAAACCTAAAAATGCAAGGTAATCACTAAAGCTTACATCTAAGTGCAAAGTTACCATTAAAGCTTAGCTTACGAGTGCAAATCTACCCTTGAATCTTAACTTTATGATGCGTAGATACTCTTATCACTTAACCCTAATTGCAAGGATTAAAGCTTAAATTAATTTGGTTGTGAGAGAGACTAAGAATTTTTTTGTGCAAAAGGGACTAGAGATAGCAATCATAGCCAATCCCAAAAATGGAACATATTCTTTCCAAAAACGCATCTCTTTTGTGGGATAGGGAGAGAAGGGTTGCAAAATGACCCCCTTCAGTTTTTGAGGTTGCACGACCACAGATTATTCCTTCGAAGTAAGTACTATCTGATTTTGAAAGCACTGTTTGTTCTCCTTAATTTATTAAGAATGTTATCCAATAATAAATTGCAAAAAATATTTCCTGATTGATATATTGGCCAAGGGTGATGTGTCTTTAGTGGAGGCATCTATTCCAATGCAAGAGAAGACCTTGTCACAATGGTTGAGAATGCACGTATATTGGTGGCAACTTGAAAGGTGAGGTACTAACACTAGAGTTTGGGGTCTTATCTAGTATTGCCACATTACTAATACTTAATGTGAAGGGGTGTATTGAGTGTGGACGAAAAGATGGAGGCCAATAACTCACGTTAAAGAAGCTACATGCACGCACCACACGTGATTGTGGCATGTCTCTTAGCGATGCATTGCATGATTTTTGACAAAAGCACTTTGACAAGGCTTTTGTGCGATGGAATCAAACCAAACAAGCTACCTGCAATGTAGAGGAGCAACCAAATTTTTCTTGTACTGTCTGACGCATGCTATACAGACATTGAACTATACAATATTAAAATTGTGTGTTATGAATGATGGAGTTATTCCTCTTTTTTTGTAGATGGTGGTTGGGCATCCTTAAAATAAGTCTCTGTAGTCCATACTCGGAGCATCCCAGTGATGCGTGGGTGGAGTCTGAGAGAGAGGAGAGCGGTCTCTATCCCGAGGATTGGATAGAGAAGCTCCATGGTAAGGAAACGTGGAGAGACTGCCCATGGTTTTTGGACTATACGGATGGAAAATTTCTTGACGACAAAGCTGAAGCATACTACTTTAAGTAATTTTTTTCTTGTTCAACTAATGTGTTTTGTTTGCTATAGTGTCCTCACGTTTTTTTGGACTTGCATCATTGCACAAGAAGGTTAAGGTAAGGGCAAAACCGACATTTTAACCATCAATCAGCCTCCCATCGATGCCATTTTCCCTAGCATGACCAAGGGACGTCAAAGCCCAAAAACTAGAGTGGATAAATCTAAACAAGGTAAGAAGAGAGGACGACCAATCATCAGCAATGTTTTAGAGTTCTGAGAGGAGTTTCAGAGCCAAAGGAGTGAGCATGAAGGTGGCGGGTCAAATTATGAGCAAGGTGTTTTTGAATGTCACTTGGAGTAACGGAGAGGTAGTCCTTCCCAAGCTTCGAGATCCCTAGGTCCCGAGCAAACCATATCCATTTCTACTGGACAAAGCGAGGATTGCCACCCTGTTTCTATTCGGCCACCCACATCACTTGACTCCTTTCAACTAGGTAAGAAATACGACCACAGAAAAATGTCTGTTTTGACAACAACAAAATTGTGGTACCTAACATTTCATTAAATTTACGTTTGACATAGTTTTGGCTCACTCTGACGCAAAAATGGTAGAAATTTTAAGTATTGGGATAGTCCGAGTACATCTCACATTGCTTGCTGATGTATGTCATCTACAAAAGGCTATCATGGATCCAAAGATTTCTTCTAAGTGAGTTTATGACATTTTGGCTTCCACTTTAAATTTGGTAAGCACTCTCTCAGTCTTCTTTTGCATGGTATTTATGTATTGCAGGATCCTTCAAGTGATCCAACGTTTGATTGAGTCTCTCTCACACTCCAAAAAATGGAGTCTGATCAACATCTTGAAGGGGTGCGACCTGTGTGGGAAGACCTTCCCACACATTGCAAACTTGATTCTGGAATTGGTGGCATACCCTGATGGAATGCATTCTCTATTGAGCTTGTTGCCAGTGTGTTCATCTTGGTTGTAGAGTCTTTACTATCAAATGGTACATTAGTCATGGCGTGCCGGGCAGACCACTTGGCACTCATCATTGAGGAGGTCCGCTTGCATAATTTTTTCCATACTTGTACTATTTTTCTTTGTATGGTGTCATGCACATACGCTATGATAGATGACTTCACGGATCTAGTAAGTTCTCAACCACTTCTCCACAAATTTCATGGCTGGTAGATATTGGTGTGTTTTTTGTTTGAAATAGTACTCATGTTGCAGGTCGTGACCTTATTGTTGGTCATGTTCACACGTAAAATGAAAGGGCTTCTAGTGATTCCACTATATGATCGTCAAGCAAGAGATGTGGAAGCTGACAACGATGGGTTTGAGTCTGATTGTGACATGATCCGAGAGAGAGCCACTACGGGACTTGCCATGGATGCTAGATGCCCTTGGAGCACCATTTCAACCAAGAGTGGAGAAGAGAAAGTTCTTTGCTTGATAAGTCTAGGATGACACGTTTATGATTGGTTTTTTCCATTGAACTAGTCCACTAATGTCCCATTCAAATGTCTGCTAATGTTTGTGCTTTGGTAAATAGGTGGTTGTTGGGTACCTTCACAAAGATTGGGGATGCAGTTTTAGATAGTCTAGAAGGTTGTGGTGGCTTGGCAATTGAGTGTGAGCGTCTACAACAACATTGCAACAACATTGATCGAGATAAGAAATTGTTTTTGACACGTATTCAATCACAACATCGCCTTCTACCAGTCTAGGATTAACTCATCATGTGGGCAAGGTATCACCTAGAGCACAATCACAACCATCGTTGTCTCCTTTAGTACGTCACCAAGAGTTGGTTTTGCCATTTTCTCCTCCTCTGAGTAGACATCCAGTCATAGTTCCTGGTTGGCCAAGCTATGGTCAACCATTCTATCGGCCACTATTTCCCACACTGTCCATGGGGCCCCCACCTGTACACGCCCCAGTAGCGCAACCCCCACAGGATTTACATCCATCGAGAACCTAAATCTTGACCTATATTGTTACTCCATATTAACTTATTTCTATGTAATGGCACACCTGAACTTACATGTTGTCAAACTATGTTTTAATTTTTGCTCAATCTGGTATGTGTTTACTCTATGTTGATTTTTATTTTTGTAGCTATGTTTAATTTTTCAAGGCAAGTCAATCAATGGTGGTTAATCTTTCTATCCTTTTTTTTCTTCGTAATATTTTAAGTGAAAATATTGCGGAGGACATGGTGTGAATGACCTTTGAAGTAAAGATGCTTGGGGTTTTTTCATAAGTAGCCAGAAGAACACCATGTTTCATCATTCATTCATGTGCAAGTCTCTTCATTAAGTATCTATTTTCTAAAGTTATTCGGTGAGTTTTCTCTCTTTCACATATTTACCATGCCTAGGGAAAATCGTGAACAACGTGATCAACGTGGTCAACCCCCTCCCCGTGTTGACCTCATCAACAATGTGCACGCCACTTAAATTCTCAATAGTCTATATGCTATAAATGCAGTATGCACAACACATAGTGCACACAACTACACGGACTCTCTCTGTACAGTCGATGAGGCCACAAGCCTTATATTCAATGCCATGCAAAATCTTGATTTCAATGCACATCCAGCCACAAAAGGAATATCGATCAAGTTGCCACACTAGCCAACAATGCATGTATGATTTGGGTGAAACATGGTTTTCACACCCCACAGGAATGCATCCTTCAAACAACATGTGGAGGCTTGGATAGAAGTGTGGATGGCATACATTGTTGGGCAAGGAATAGCCAATGGAGTTAACAACAACAACAACAACAACAACAACAACAACAACAACAACAACAACAACAACAACAACAACAACAACAACAACAACAAATAGATCTCACCTTTCCTCGATAATGTTGGAGAAATATGGCCTTGACACCATATTAGCATATTTATTGTTTTTTTTAATTGTAGTCTTTCGCAGCCCACAGTAGTGTGCATCGTTCAAATGACATGTGGAGGCTTGTGTAGAAGTGTGAATGAAATACATTGCTGGGCAAGGAATAGCCAATGGAGCCAGCAACAACAACAACAACAGCAACAGCAACAGCAACAGCAACAGCAACAGCAACAACAACAACAACAACAACAACAACAACAACAACAACAACAACAACAACAACAACAACAACTAGATCTCACCTTTTCTTGATAATGTTGGAAAAATAAGGCCTTGCACCATATTAGCATATTGTACTATTTTTTTCTCAATATCTATCTTATTGTAGTTGTTGTTTTAAGTTGTGTACTTTAAACTCTTTTAATAACAATTTGTGGTGTTTTTATTGCAGTATTTAAATGTCGTTCAAAATCAAATTTCATTATTATGGAGTGTGAACCGTTGAAATTGATTTTTTGTATGTGTACGAGTGCTCACAAGTGTGACAAAATAGAAGGACACTTATCACATTGGTGGTTAATCTTGTTGCCCAACATATATCATGAAATTTGAGAAGACAAGTCACATGTATGAGTGAGAGGATAGTGACAAAGAGAGATTTATAAATTATGTGAGAGAGAGACAGAGAGAGAGAGAGAGAGAGAGAGAAGCAGATGATGATGGAGAATCACTTTTTTTAAACACACATACAAATCGTCAAAGCACACACATATCTGAGAGAGAGAGAGAGAGAGAGAGAGAGAGAGAGAGAGAGAGAGAGAGAGAGAGAGAGAGAGAGAGAGAGAGAGAGAGAGAGAGAGAGAGAGAGAGAGAGAGAGAGAAATGAAATAAAAGAAAATGTTATATTAACGTCTTCAAAAGGCCAGAATGACCTATGAGACCAAACTGATACAAAAGTGGTGAATCTGTTACAATGTTTGGGTCCCTTAGTACTAAAGTACTAAGTGTGAAAAGTGTGAAAGTGTGAAAATAAATGTGAAAAAATAAATATAAAGTATTAAATAAACTTCTTAGGAGTATTCTGGGTGTCTGGCTATAATGCTTCTAATCCTTTGTTGTAGTCTCCTCCGGTAAAGTGTGATTCTGCATCTCGGTCGTGGTCGTCTCGATTTCCTAAGCTCAATCGCCCTGCCAATGAGGGTGCCTTTGGTCTGAATGTGGGTACTCCTTTGTGCTGGCTGCTGGCCTCTTGCTTCTCCTTCCACTCCTGCTTCTCTCGATCCGAAGAAATCTGTGATTTGCCTCTGAGGCTGTACTGCTCTTTGTCTTCTCATTAGATTATCCCTGTGCTGATGTAGTTCCAGTAGGTACAAGCCTAAGCAACTTTGATCTTGGTATTGCATGAATCTATCTAGAGGTCCAAAGCCTTCTTTAAATAGGCAATGGAAACGCCCACGTATCTCATAGTATACGGTGCAATGGCATATGTAGTGTAATTCTGTCTCCGGCTCCATTCCGCATAACTTGCAAATTCTGCTCTCAGGTGGGATTCCCCTAAATCTGCCAAATTCAATTTCCAGCTGGTGTGAGGATGTACGAATCTGACCAATAGCACATCTCAAACCATGAGACAGGTGGGTATCCATGTAGCTTGGGCGAACCACAAATCCATCTTCAGATAGCTGTAGGAAGTTTTCTTTGTAGTCGGCCATCTTCGTGCCCAATACTTGTGTAGGATCTACCCATGTCCTCTTAGTATCCAACTGTATAAGATCCTGACGGATGATTTTATTAATCTCCGTTCGTGTAATTTCTAGTGATGGAGCCTCAAGAGAGTATTGGAAGGGGGGTAATCTTTCCATACTGAACCCATGTCTCTGAAACCACGAGGACAGTTGCGCATACCAGCATGATGTATCCCCTTTCATTGCTAATTGTCGAGAGGATTCGAGGGCCAGTCTAGTATATCGGCAAATATTTGTATCCCACAAACCATGTATAAAGGACACTGATATGGTAAGAGCTTCAATTTCTATCGGAGGGGAAGCTAGTTCCACTCGGGTAATCGCGTGTGGTACGGAGGACTTGGCTCTAATCATTTGGGAAATCATAGATACCAAAGGTCTCTCTATTGACTTCCAATTATCCTGATCCACAGAGGGTCCACAAATCTAGACCACCCCATAAAGCATAGCCGGAGCCACCACAGTATCAAAGAGCCAAAGTTTTGTTCTTGGTTCCTAAAACTGCACTTGTGAACACATCCTCTCCAACCCTCCCAAGGCCGTAGAGGCTCTGGACAATCTAGCATCCGCTGCTTTCTTAAGAGTAAACTTCGGTCTTGCAAATACCACACCAAGGTATGTGTATGCATCTGTGTACTCTACTGTATCCTGGCCATATGCAAATGTAGGTGCCGATCTCCTAACCCACTGCAGTGTGGTGTTAAACACCATAACTTTGGTTTTACCCAATTTTACCGACAGTCCACTGTCCTCCGCAAATTTATGTAATGCATCTAGCTACCTCTACATTCCATCTGGTGATTCTGCTATCAATACAATATCATTTGCATACAACAACAAAGGGATCCATGACCCTGCAAGTTGAGCACCTTTGTCACCCTCTCTGTCAATGTAATCTGATACCTCATCTATGTACATAGCAAATAAAGTAGGGGACAGTGGACACCCCTGCTTTACTCCAACGGTGGAATGAACAATGTCAGAATCCCCTTCTGGATTACGTACATAACCAGTTACTGACCTGTATAAGGCCATGATCCCCCAAATAATCTCTTTGGGGACCCCTAACTCTTGCATCCTGTGCATCAATATGGCCCTTGGTACTGTATCAAAAGCTTTCCGAGAACCCACAAAGCAACAATACATCCTTCTCCCGCTTGCTCTTCCTTCCTCAATAATGGCTTTGAGCATAAGAATATGATCTAAAGTGTAATAACACCTCTTGAATCCAGCTTGTCCTGTTGCCCTTATGCCCTCATTCTCTGCCCATCTACTCAATTTTGTTCAAGAATGGATGCATACAGTTGGGTCAATGTGTGACCGACCATAATGGTACGGTAGTTCCCGGGTATCATAGGATTGCCTGACTTGAAAATAGGTACGCTAGTAGATAATTTCCAAGATTCAGGTAATCCTTCACACATGACTTGATTAAACAGATGAGCAAGGACTTCTAAAAGTAGATCCCTGGCATGGATCAAACGTTCTGCTACTAAACCATCATGATCATATGCTCTTCTTGTCTTCATCTTATCAATGGAGTTTTTCACCATTTTTGTAGTAAAGAAAGTACTCGTAGCAGGGCATGGCTCTAGCAGATCTGGTAATGGAGGCTGTCCAGATACCATATATAATGATGTTACATATTGACCCCAAATCTCCAGAGAAGTAATCGTCGGAGGCGGTGAGTGCTTGTGAAATAAACGCCAGGCCTCATGTGAGTCGTGACTCAAGAAGAGCTGATATAAATACTTCTCCAGTTTGGCTAAAAATGCCCTTTTCTTGCGACGTACTATACGCCAAAGAGCAATCCGAGACTGCTTATATGTGATGATCCCAAGTGTAAGCTCTTTCTGGACCTGGGTTCTCGTCTCTCTACATTCCTCGTCATACCAACTGATTTGAGGCATGTTCCCAGATCCTCTCTTCTGATCAGGTTGAGTATGTGGGTATGCCTCTTGTGCTGCTCCATGTAGTATCTCTGTTAACTGAGAAGTAATCTCCTCTACAATATATATTGGCTCGCCTGCCCACATCCTATTATAGATCTTTACCACATAGACCGAATCAGTCTCTGGCGTGAAAGTATACCTTGTGTGTGTCTTCTTCCTTTGTACTTGAGAGGCATTGCATTGGAAGGAGATTGATAAGGTCAAGAGAGCATGATCCACTGCAATCCCAACCGGTCTAGGTCCCACCTTAAAGTAATCAATACTAGAAATAAATCTTGGTGAAGTCATGAAATAATCCACTGTACTGGCCCCATGCCTGTGCGGGAAGCATGTGAATCCCCGAGATAAAGGGAAATTCTCTAGACCATTAAGTATGGCCAAACCATGTATAGTTGCCATCTCCATGAGATGTCTCCCATAATTAGTGTGTTCTTTATCCTGTGAGTTTCTAGTAAGCCCCCTCTGTGATAAATCCACTTCTCTGAGAATTTCCTCAGAAGTATCATAGAATACTGCTTGAGAGTTGGCCGTTTTGGCATTAAAGTCTCCTAAGAGAACGATGTCTCCATCTCTAGAGAACTCCCATATGTCATTATTCAATATGGAGAAAGGGTATTGTCCTTTAGGTGAGGAATAGACTGATGTACTTGGAGGGAAGTAGCATACAATGATGTATAGAAATCTACCTGTCTCGGATCTCATTCTCACCCACATATACCTTGCTTGCTCATCTTTCCTGATAATCTGTAGTAGTGGTTTCAGCTCATCTTTAAATAAGACTACTACTCCTCCCGAACCCCGGCTACCCCGTAGAGATCTCTTGTCTGGTCGACCAACTGTTTCCCATAAATAACCCTTCACATGTGGCATAAGCTGTCCCAGTATCTGGTGTGTCTCTGAGTAGAAAACTATGTCTCTGTCCCTAAAGATCTCTTCAAAGGAACCTACATCTAGCCTATATGATCCATTACAATTCCACGTCGCTATCCGGAGCGTCGCCCCATAGGTCTCGCACCGTCATGATGAGCGCTTTTCTAGAACCACTAATTTCCCTCCTCTATAAAAGGCGATTTTCCCCTTTTCTCTTGCTACCCTGATCTTTGGCATCAACTCTTGCATGTGTGCCATTTGTGCCAATGTAAGGTCATCTCCCAGGAAAATACCGGTTTTCTTAAGAGTTGGCCTCTTCTTTAGAAATTCTTTCCTTATTTATATATCGGGGAAGGGGAGAATAAGAGCCCTATCCTTTACGTTTCCCTTCTCATCGATTCCTTTCTTGCCCACTCTCCATGCACTTGTGTGAGTTGGCTCTGTGATGCCCATGCATTGTAGCAGTTCCTTCACTTCTCCATCTACATTCTCTTTGTCTTTGACTCTTGTGACCCGCACATGCAGAGCCTGATTCTTCCTTTTCTGCTCTTCCTCAATGGTCATATTAATAATGGTGGAGGTAGGTGTGGTCTCAGGCATCTAGGCCTTCCCTTTCTTCGCATCCTCAATCCATTTCTCTGCTTCATCAACCTTTTCTTATGTCTTAAAAAGACATTCCACCCATGAAGATGCCATTTTTGATTTCTGTTCATCTCCTTCCTGTAGAGCTTTCATCTGATCCTTCATGTCCTCGAGCTCCTTCAGCACCGAAGCTTGGTTGTCTCCCTTTGCAGATTTGCAAGACAAAAGTTCTCCTTTTAGCTCCTCGATTATTGCATCTTTTTCCCCCATGTGATTTTCCATATTTGTTCTCCATGCTTCAAAACTTGCTACTGCCTCATAGATTTTCTTTTGCATAACGCATTCTGTTACATTTACTTCGGCCTTGATTAGGTTTCGTAATTCCGTTTTCAAGATCTGAATTTCCTCATTCTGTATCCCCCGGATCTCTCTCCTTAGTTCTCTCATCATGTCTCCATACATGGAGTTCCTGTAGCTCTTAGTGCTCGCGTGCATTTCCTTCCTGATGTGTCATCCCTCATATAGTTTAGCTCTGCTTTGAGCATCACCTGGACCTTCTCCATCATTAGCTCATCAACTCATAAGGATCTTGATGATAGTACAATATCTCAGTTTCTCCGTTTAAATGTGGTTGTTGTTTTTTTTTGGGTGGTGTAGCTATCTACACCCGGCCCTTCCCCTTCGGTAGGCGGATCCATCGAACCGGAGCCACAGATGTGGCGGCCCCTGCTACCTATGGAATCTTCGGTTCCTTTGGGCAGAGAGGGTTGTTTTCTTTTGCTGCAGTACATGCAACATTAGTTCCCAGCCCTCTCTGCCCAAAAAAAATTTGCAGGTTTGGTTGTCGGTACAAGTGATGGTATCAACGTCTGTAGGGGCAACGGTATGAGCATCGGAATACACTATACAAATAACGATGCATATTACGTTGTGTATTCTGACGTGTATTTGAAGGTTTATTCTGGCGTAAGCTATACCGGTGGTCATACTGACGCTACGATAGCGGCGTCTCTTTCGAGGCCTATTTCAGTGCTTTTTAGTTTAAAAAGTAACTTCATTTCGTCGGTACCTGCACCGATTTTTGTGTGATGTCTTGTAGTGATGTATTCCTATTGTACATTGGTCACAGACAAAGACCACCGAATGAGGCATTGTACAGAGTTCATGAGATGATTTTTATGGATTGTTATGGAATGGAATCTTTTAGACACATGTTACAGCTCATTGAAAAGACAGGACTCTCCGCTTTGCAAGATGTTTTGAAATGGATGGTTGTTAACTCCATGTGTACTAGAGCTCCTATGCCTAGTGAGGCATGACTCTTCAAGATAAGTTATATGTGGAACTCGCCCACCACATTTATGGAAAATTGTTATGAAATGGATGGTATGATGGAATGGTATGGTATGGCAGGATTTTGTTACCAATGTTGCCTTTGTATGGCAAGATGCATATGTACATATTCTCATGGCATGGGAGACAAGAAAATATAGCATGTGTTGACAAAAACTTAAGCACCTAAAATCTATAAAATCTTGGTATTTTTTAAGCAATGCACTAGAAAATTCTACAATTCTCTATTGATCTAGTTTTTATGCATGCACATGTCAATTCTAGCTTTGGTATTATCTGAGTGTAGTTCTCTCTATTATTCCATTTATTAAACTCTCTTGACCAATTTTCTAGCAACACTTTTGCGATTTTATGTTACAAATTTGTCACCTACATACCTCGTAACTGAGGGCAGTTTCTTTTCCAACCCCGGAGTATGTTATCCAAATTAAACCATGAAAGAAGGAGAGGATTAAGTATTTGGGGTTTTTCCAAAGGACAAGAGAGGGATTATATATTTATTTGAAATGGAAAGTCACTTTCAAAAAAAGGAAACATTAGATCATGATAAACCAAATTCAAATCTCAACTTCAAAATCTTGGAATCTAGTTCAAAGCAAGAATATTTCCCTAATCTTACATGCATACTTGCATACTTGATAGAAGAGGAGAATTTCCATTCCTTCGTTAACTTGAATGCATAATCAAGAAGGATTTGTGAGCATTTCTTAAGAGAGTTAGAGGAGAGAGATTTTCTTTAAAAAAATATCTCTTTTAGAAAAATAAAGTGAGTTCAAAGTTTAGCTTTAAAAAATTCAATGCGTAATTGCCTCTAAGTTATAACAACAAACTCCATTTAGGAATTTAGGTAAGTAAATCAAAACAAGCAAACAAAGAGTAACTCATACATATATAAAAAGACTAGTAAGTGGTTTTATGAGATGATTAAGGAGTAATTATCATTATTATTTTCACCATCCATCATGCATACTACTTAAGATAAGTATGATCTCCATGCACTTATGGATAAAGAGAGTGTTTTCTACTCGCTCCAGGCCATATTAGCCTTGTAATCTCAAGAACTTGAAATAATTGAACTTGAAAGTGCATCATAGTTAATGGAATAATGAGGTCATTAGTTTAGCATGAAAAACAAATTATGTAGATAAAAGGAATAAATAATTTGCTTATGAAATTAGGTAAATCAAATTTATGGTGTGAAATAGTAGGAAGATGAAAAGGAAAGTGTTACCTTTAATTAGGGATTTAATATTCACGTGATCACATAAAATTTCTTGTGATCACAATGTTTATATTCACATTCATATGATCACAAGTAACATGATCACAAAAGAGCCGATAAGTGGTGACATGGAAACCCACTAAAACACCACCGAGGTATGTGTTTTTTCTAACGAGCTTACAAGGAAACTATGTGAACCCTAAATTGGGACCGTAATGAAATGAAAAAATCCCAAGGGGCTTATTGAACTGGATGATTTCTATGGATTAAGGAAAAGTCACGTGAATATTTAACATGATCACGTATTTTGAAATGCGATCACTCAATGTTATTAACATGTTCACATGTTCGTGATCACATTAATGAAACCCTTTTCTTCTTCACCTTCAAATCGACATCCACAATTTAGGTTGTCCAAGAAGAACTTGGGATGGGAGAATGAAATAAGAAGAAGGAGATCAAGCTATGGAAGCTTGAGGGCTAAGAGAGAGGAGAGGTTGTGTGTGTGTGTGTGTGTGTGTAAGAAGCTTTGCTATGGTTTCCACACAAGAAGTGTAGCTATGCCTTTTACAAGCCTAGAGAGGAAGTGGGTGTGTAAGAGTGTGCGTATGACTTCCTCAAGCTTGAACATACAGCTTCTTTGAGGGGTTAAGTAGTCGTCCAATAAATTTTCATTCTTTGGGTGCGTCGGTTTAATCTTGATTCTCCCAAAATTAATTTTGAATTATATTAAATCCTACTTGATTGTAGGATCGTTATTGATTTTTCATCACCATTCAAAATAATACTATTTTTACCTTAAGTCATGGGCTTAGTCAAGAGTAGGGCTACGAGGAGGCCCTTACAAACTCTCCAACAAAAAGAAAGAATTTTCCTCACATCAAAACAATAAAAGAAGGTGCTAAGGCTTCCCAACAATAAGAAACAATTTAAACTTCTAGATTTTGTTAGTTTTATCTTCTATATAAGATGCAATCCATCCTTTATCTCTTGCAACAATCTTACCTCAATCTATATTCTTCCTATCGTGGACTGTAATAGCTAGTTTTGTGATCATGTGATGGACTCGCGTATTGAGCTATGAAAATAAAATTTCTATATTTCTTGTATCTCTTTGGTGATAAAGTTATTGTACATTAACTATTATTAAGTACTGTGTCTTTGTCTTGAGTGTTTTAAATTTGGTTTTAAAATCTCATACTTCTTGTATTTTGAAGTAGTCCTTGAGAGAATTTTAGTCTTACTATTTCTTTTAGTTTGAAAAAATCCTTGAAAGAATCGTATTATTAACTAATTTATTTATATGTTTATCTTGTAATTTCATACAACCCTTGTACTTTCCCAATTTGACCCAACTCTTCTTTCGTTTGGCTATGATAAAATTTTCTTTTATCTCCCATCTTAAAAATCCTAGGAGATTTATGCAAATCAATATAGCTCCTTTGTTTTTCACTTTCTCTCTTAAGGTTATCCCTTATTGTTTGCATTTGATGATCCATGTCCTCAAGGATACTCTCAGCTGCCCCACAACACTAGGAGACTTGAGTCATTAGGGAATTTGGGAGGTCATTTGGAGGGCCTTATTGAACAGAGAGAAAAGGAGGCACATCCAATGAACAACAAGCCAATGTAACATAAAAATACGAAGAAATAAATCAAAAAATGCAAAAGAAAGAGAAGAACATGAGGTAAAACCTCGTTTTTACAGTGTTTAAGGTATCTATATGTGGGCCTAGGGTCTGACTGTAGTTATGGTACTGAAAGACAGCTACAATAGTGTATCATTATCCCGCCACCAAAAGCTCTTGCTCCATTAACCAAGCTTTCAAAACTGAATTTCCCCTCCATTGGAAGCAAGTTCACACTTTCTTCTACCACTCAGAAAGAGCCATGGTTTCTTCTTCTTCTTTTTTCCGCCCTAATAGCTATAGGGCTTATTGTGCTCTCTCCCCATCCAGCCTTGCTATTAGTCTCCCAAGGATGCCAAGTAGCACCATAAGCTGTATCACTATCTCAAACTCCATCAATATAGATAGTCAATGGCAACAACAAACAATATATAAAGGTTCTTGGGTTCTTAAGCAACCACGAAGGAGGAAAAGATCCTCAACAACAAATATATTTCATTCATCATGGAAAGCATGCGTGCTAGATTTCAAAGTGGAGGTGGGCAAGAAGACTGTCAAGGAGATTTTGGTACACCATGTCTATAGTCACTCCGATGTGATTGCTAATGGCGGAGAAGTCTCATTGTCTTATCATCCTCGATGCAACTGTAAGCGTGTTTATAGCCTTCCATCTCTATTCTTTCTTTTAGACCTTGTTGTTCTCTTAATTGATTTTTTCTTTTTGAAGAGGTAGAACAATATTAACAGAGGTTGATCAAGTTCTCATAAGTTCTTCATTAATGTTAGTAGCTAGACTAGGTGGTCTATTACATTTTTTTGCTCAACTGCAGATGTTTATCCTTCATCATAAGAGGAATGGGAGCCATTGGAGTGTATGTTAGGTCTCATCTCTGTAGTCCACACTAACAATGGTGTTTTACAGTATGATGGAAAAACTAGCAAGAGTCTTGTAGATGAGGGAATTTTCTTCTACGAGCATTTCTACCAGCTCATTCAAAAAAATTAAAAAGGTACCCTTGTTAAAATCCCTCTCCCTACAAATTGGAGCTGTATGGACTGGCCAGTATCCAACACCACAGTGTGTGAAGCTCTCAGAAGCAAGTTGTTTAGGGTTATGCAAAGGTCTGTACAAAACTCAATGCCCACTAAATTGGTAAAGGATAATTTTTGTCCTATAAGTTTATTTGTGGAACTATTTCACACCTGCCACATACATGTTGCAAAGACAATGATGGTATGTAAATATATAGATGCTTGCTTCTGTGACAAGCTGCTTGTTAGAGGGTGGTATGTTAAAGAGGTGGACAACATACATTGCGAGGTTGCACTGGACACTTTGGTGGCCAAGTACATGATCAACACATAGTCCCTTCTGATCTCCTTCTGGTACCAGCACTCTCAAATTGTTGCACGCTACTCTAAGTTCATTCCTATTGATCAAGAGTCGGCCGGGTTCTGCAACTTTGGCATGACATCGTGGATGAGATCATGGAGAACAAGCCCTCAATATTCTATTTCTTAATTGGTGGATGCAAAATAATGCAACAAAGGGAAAAAGAGATTGTCTATAGAGAACTAATTGGCCGATTCCAAATTGTACCAATGTAACTTGAATGAATCTATATTCATAACTTCCATTCCAACATTTCTTGCAATTTAAATCTTTTGTTTCAATTGTGAGGTGATTCCCATAATTCTATTATATCTTTATTTTAATTGTAAGATGAGGTATGTCTCACTACCTTTGTCCCTTTGTTAGCTGTTAGTGTGATTACTATATATTTTGAACAAGATATGCAGAGTTTGATGTATAATCTCTCTCTCTCTCTCTCTCTCACACACACACACACACACACACACACACACACACACACACACACACACACACACACACACACACACACACACACACACACACACACACACACACACACACACACACACACACACACACATACACATTTCCATGGCACCACATTGAGAAGTACAAAGAATTATATTAATCTAGATAGCTAGAATTTTGGAGAGTATTTGTAAGTACAAATTTTGAAACAATCAATGGGCTGAAATAAAAATTTTGGAGATAAGGGATCAAAATTTCCTCTAGACAAAAGTCATGCTTATGAATTTCAAATGAGGGTGGAGAGAGAGTGGTGCCCGATGGATTTAGCAAGCCCTTATGGGGTGTGTCATCTATTAATAAAGTGTTGATATCATCATGTGGGACATGGATTTGAGAAAAAGGTTTATAGAATAGAAATACATTTGGTCTGATAGGGTGGTAGTGTCTTTCAATGTAAACACACTCCCTCTACAAATACAAAAAATCAAATTACAAAAGTTTGATTCTTGCTACAGTGCAAACCATATTTACAAGGGGATTGAGGTTTCTCTACAGCATAGAGGGCCATATCACAACCCAAAACCTTGGAAGTAGAAACTGTATAAATTCCTTGGTTCTTAGATGCATAATGGCTCTGCAATTGCATATCCTAAAGGTGTGCAGGTTGACAACTTCTGTGTGGGGATCATACGGCTCTCGAAACAACAACAATCTGTTGACGTCCAAAATAATCAGTCTCTGCAAACATTTTGTAAAACAAATAAGTAGTTAGACAATAGGTTGAATTTCATATTCTTTAACATAGGTTATTGCCAAAACAATCATAGGATGTCTAGAAAAGGTCCATATTGGGTTTGCCTACCATCAAGGTTGTCTTGTCCAGTGTTGACATCCTCGAGCGTCTTCTCTGGTTCTTTTGTTGTTCAAGAATCTTGTGTCTCTAGTGTTGAGGGCTCCATTGCACCTGAATTTTCTTCCAATGTGCCATGTTATATTTGTGTCTCAGGCATAAATGACTCTTGATTCTCAAGCTTGACAGGTGGAGGTGTGGTAGAGATATGCTTTGATTGAGGGTTAGAGAGTTCTTTCTTAGCCCCTCCCTTTGCATAAACTTCATCCTTCTAAAACCCTCCAAGTGTAGAGGGAGTTTCAACATTTATTTCTTCATCAGTCCCTTGATCTGTGTGATCTTGCTCTTGTGTGGTCTTACACTCATTTGTAATTTTCTCATTGTCAAACTCTCCCTCTGCAGCATTTCTCTTCTCAGAAGTCCCTCCTTCCTCTTGCTCCTTTCCTTTATCAGCTGCCCTTATGAAATCTATTTGCTGCAGTCTACCAACAGTCATTGTTAACTCTAGAATGTGGTCATCCAATAGGGTTTGTTCTGCATCCAAAACAAAAAGTTACTGAGACACATTTTTGTCCAAACTGTTACAATGTTAAAGTAATGTTGTGCAAAATTCATACCTTTGATATTAATGGATTTAATGCAAAAAAGCTCTACAGTATATACTCAGCATGAAGGAGGCATCTCCATCCACACAAGTTTCCATTAGTCTGTAAAGGCACCATGACTACCTTAACTTTCAAGCTTGTACAACTCTAGATTTTTGCATAGCCTTCCATATACATGCAACAGTCTGTTTATGCATCTACAAGCAGGAGGAGTTGGTATGAGCCCAACACAATAACTGTATCCATTGTTCATAAAAAATAAAAGCAATTTATAATTCTCAATACTCACAGTCTCAATTCTAGATGCATTCCTTGAATTGAGTTTAGTGTCCAGACAGTTGGCTTGTCAAGTTCAATGCAAAACCAGGCTCTGGTGGCGGTTGCTCTCATATGAAAAAATTATGGTTGTTACTTGCAGCATTGGACAATGAGAAAGACACTTCTCGAATGTGCTGATAGGGGTATTTTTCATTCTAAGAAAGGAAATTTTTTGGGAATCCAATATATATATTTTTGCATGGCTTTGTGGAGATAGCTGGCTCTTTATCAAACTACAAGACAATTACTAGTTGTTAGTCTCTATCCTCAAGACTTAGTAAGAATATGATGAGTTGGTGAGAGCATCTTACTTCAAGAAGATATATACAATTTCAAATCTGTGATTTGAGCATCGTGATCCCACAATTTATTGATATTTCTAGAATCTAGTGCAAGTCTTCTTATACCATCTTCTAGTTGTATATCTACTATTAATCCTTCCTCCATAAATGTCAAAATTTTGTTGTTGCTGACATTGATTTTGTGTGTAACAATGTGGTAGATGTAAATCTCTTCTTCTATAGCATTTTTAGCCTTTTCCTTCTCTTTCATGTTATTCATCTCCTCTGCACACCAATTTTCTAGCTCAGCCCTGGCCCTGGTATTCACATTGTGGGTGACTTCTACAATCTTCACTGATGCTGTCTTTGATGGAGGAATAAGCAAAATTTCCTTCATTTTATTATCTATAAATTCATTGGGCTGGAGAAGCTTATTATATCTCCACCTTACTCTTTTAGAGTTTCACTATCCTAGTTCATAATTGTTACCATGTGTGCATGTACTACAACAATTGTTATGTCATTGAAATATTCCAGAAAAAAATCTTATGCTACCTCTTGTAGTTCCAGCAGTACAACACGTTTCCACCTCATGGTCCCAAAACATGCTTCCTCACATATTGACCTGACTAGTCTTTGGAATGGAAGCTTTGGTTCTAGAAGCTCGATACATTTATGAGCCTTTGTGATTTCCTTGAACACTCTGATGTGTACAATGTACAATCATTGATGTGGTCAACTAAAGAATCTCAAGCAATGAAGAGGACAAGGAGGGGTAGCATGTATGGTTAAGAAAGGATTAAAAGGTTTTGTATCAATTGTGAAAGATGACAAGTACAAACGTTATGTATGGTTGAAAATTATGACACCAAAAAGAGCACCCATTTTTGTAGCCGGTTGCTATGTTCCTCATCATGATTCCCCCTTTTATGCTTGCATGTATAGAGATCATCCATTTTTTTGATTTAGAAGAGGACATCACTTATTTCAAAAGCAAAGATGATGTTATAGTATTTGGGGATATGAATGCTCGCACAAAAATATTGCAACATGATACTCAACAATTTGATATGCCATACATTTCAATGGAGTTGGAGGAAGTTTGCTTGTATGATCGTACTTCGTGGATGAGAAAGAGCCGGATCACTATGGAAAGTTACTTTTACACATGTGTAATAGCATGGGTATGCTCGTTGCCAATGGTGTATCTTTGTGGAGTGGAACCAATGGATTTACATGTAGGAAAAAATATGGGGATAGTGCGATTGACTATATGCTACTCTTCAAATCCATCATGTATTGCATAAAGAGTTTTATGTTTGGCCAATGGACCCCAAAATCAGACCATCGGACCTTACGTATTGACTTTCATGTAGAGAAGTAACTAAGCATGATAATCTCAACCAAAGGGAAGATACGTTATCACTATGTATGGATTTCAAATAGGCACCAATGCACATTGAAATGGTTGAGCAAAAGTTATGGATAACAAAGCTTCAATATGACACACCATTGGAAATTAAATGGGAAGCTTTCAAGAAATTTATTTGTTCTTGTGCAAAAGAATGCTTTGCCATAAAGCCTCTCCATGGTATAAAAAAAGATAGATCACACAAAAGGTGGTCTGATAAAGAATGTCAAGATGTTCAAAAGTCCTTGATAAAGCTTGATGCAACTATGGACAAAGACGACTATCAAAGTCATCTGCATACATATAAGGCATTGATTCAAAAAAAGAGAAGAAGATGGGAAGTAAAGCAACAACTTTTTCAAGTCCAAGAAAAGGCACATGCATGTGGAAGATTTTGGAGAAACTTGAGGGGCAAGCGGGTTGAGAATTTTTGTAAGTTGAGTCTTGTGGATATGTACACACATTGTAGGCAATTATATGAGCAAGCAAATGCTAAAAATATTCCATTTTATGGTTCACTCCCATGTATGCCCTGTTTTTTTAACTATTGAGGATGTATACGGTGGGCTTGAAAAGTTGGCCACTCGCAAAGCAGGAGATCTTCAAGGTATCAAGCAAGAGATGATCAAATGGATGGGAGATTTTATCCACAAGTGGATGTATGATATGCTCAACCTTGCACTTCAACATGGTATGCCTTATGATTGGAGTACTAATTGGGTTAAGCCTTTTCATAAAAGAGGGGATGTAAAGAATGTAAACAACTACCAGACTATAATGATTGGGTTTCTTATAGCAAAGTTGTTTGGGTGCATAGTGGAGATGAAATTGAGTGATTGGGCTAAAGAGAATGACAAGCATGCAAAAGGACAAGCGGGTTTTTGTCAATGCCATAGCACTATTGATCCTCTTGTCACTCTTCGTGTTCTCATGGAGGAAAGATGGTTGAAAGGCAAGCGATTGTATTGTTGTTTTGTGGACTTTAAAAAAACCTTTGATATGATTCCACGTAACAATTTGCGGAGAAGGATGGAAGAACTCCGAGTGCCAAGTGAGTTTATGCTTGCGTTTTCTCGACTCTATGAAAAGGTGATTTGTCAATTGTGCATGAGAAGAGGAATTTCAAATTTTTTTGTAAGCACTATTGGGGTTAAACAAGGATGTCCATTGTCACCAACTCTCTTTGGTCTATGCATCAATTAATTGGAAAAAATGGTACTTGACTTTATGCAATAAGAAGGCATTGAAGAGGTCATTATTTGCAATGCGGTAATCATGCTTTTGTTGTATGAGAGTGATGCAGTGCTTCTAGCACACACTTTAGAAGATGCACAAAAGCTTATGATTGTTCTTGATAACTTTTTCTTCCATAGTGGGCTGATTTTGAATGAATTCAAAACAAAGGTTATGCTTATGAATACCAACCATAAGGAGAAGCCATGCATTGTGTACAACAATGAGACACTTGAATTGTTGAGAGCTTTAAGTACCTTGGCCTTGAGGCTCCGTCCAATCACAAGTGTCATGCATGTGCTATGCGTTGTTTGGAAGCGGGAAAGAGAGCCTATTATGCATTTGAGAACATGTGTAATGTGGGAAACATCAAGAGTTGGGTTCTCAAAAAGTACCTTTTTGATACATTGGTGACACCAGTTCTTCTTTATGGAGTTAAAATGTGGGGTGGGAGCATCTCAAAATCTACTTAAAAAGAGTTTGAGAATGTTGAAAAATGTTTTCTTACAAACTTTCTCCAACTTAAGACACAAACACCATATATGCTCCTACTTTTTGAGTTAGGATCTCTTTCAAGTGAGGTTATGGGCATGGAAAGGGTTGTGGAGTACATGATAAAGATGCGTCAAAACCCCTCACATCGACTTCCTACAAATGCATGGGAAGCAAGCAAAAAAGTTCAAAAGATGCATAAAAGCAAGATCTTGAGCACAGGATGGATGTAAGACATAAAGAAGTGGTTTGGGAGATGGGATGCATTACACTTGCTACATGATGCTTCAATTGATTCCCAAGTGAATGAAGCTTTTCTACAACGCCAATATATTACGGCCCAGATTACGGCTTGGGAGAAACTGGTGGGTCATGCTTCATACATTACATCGCCCATATTGCCCCCAAATACAAAACTATGTTCTTCGCTGAAAGAGGAAACCGTACTCACACTTACATGCTTGAGCCTATCCCCTTGTCGGCAATATGCACTATCGTAGCCATTTGGCTTAGCTCCCATTTCCTTCGATGCGAGATAGGGTGTTGCGGAAATGGAAAAGAGTCAAATTGACTGTGCACATTATGCTCACTGCAAGTTCAAGAGTCTGAGTACCACACACTACTAGAGTGGTGTGGGCTCACAATTGCGACTCTCATTACCACAATTTTGGAGCATCGAGAGTCACTCATCAGCCATACACATACTACATCACATGTAGCTTTGGTCCCATAGGTCATATTTGACCTTCAAGGATGATAATATAATCTATCTAATCTCTCTCTCTCTCTCTCTCTCTCTCTCTCTCTCTCTCTCTCTCTCTCAGAGTGGCATTATGGCGCGCGGGAACGATCTAGTGACTGATAGAATGATATCCGCATGCCATTGTGCACACAAGGGCTCAAGTTTTTTACCACAACATTAAGTTTCTTTTCTATCACACATAGGGACACACACACACACACACACACACACACACACACACACACACACACACACACACACACACACACACACACACACACTATCTCTCATTTCCTCTCTGTACCTAAGATATACTTCTCCTCTGTGGTTTCATTCCCATATCTGACTCTCTATTTGCAACAAAGTGTCATTATGGTGCGTGTATGATGTTTAGCTGAACGTAAAATTGTCTCCACGCACCATTGTGGAAACTCGTCAAATTTATCGGTGGTTGTCATTTTGACTTGTGTAGCAGTCCCCATAACCTACCATTTCTAGTTTAGCATTCACACAAACACAACACTACTCGTTGTCTCCCCTTTCCCTACTCTTAATTTACTTCCCTCTCTATGCCTCTCTCTCAGATTTATAGGTATATGTAGAATTTGGGTTTCTTAGATGGACAATAAGACCCTCTCTGTTGTCATCTTGTGCAATGCTCTCTAAATTGTTGTCCCTCTTTGTCTCTCTCTCCCCTTGTCTCTTGCAATGAGTACTGGCTCTATCTTCTTCTTCTTCTTCTCTCTCTCTCTCTCTCTCTCTCTCTCTCTCTCTCTCTCTCTCTCTCTCTCTCTCTCTCTCTCTCTCTCTCTCTCTAAGTTGCTACAATAAGCTTGCTGAAATGCTCCTTGAGCTGAGTATTTTCCTCAATGAGCTCCTGGACTTGGGCCTCTAGAGTTGTGATTCTCATGTCTTGACGAGTGGTCGGGTCCTTCTTTAGTGTTGCTGCGACCGCAAGAAAACTTTTGCAAGTGCGAGCGATTGGCATCGAGGTCATCGTACTCCGAGGGTGGGAACAACCCCATGTTCTTTAAACTTGGTTTATCCTTGTTTTCTTTTTTGTGGTGCTGCCTCGTTCTCTTGCAGACCTTGGATGCCAAGCCACATGGGATGCAGCAGCAGAAAGGGGACAGGGCGAGGATGTGGGGACAGGGTGAGGATGCAGCAGTTAGGCAGACCAATAGCAGGGCGAAGTTGGCCAGAGCGGGAGCAGGGCAATGCAGATGCAGAACGGGGACATGGCTAATGCAGCCGAGAGAGGGGCCGATGGGGTGTCTTTTCCTGTGCGGCAGGCAGCACTGAGGCTAACACCTCCCCACATGGCCGCCCTCTCCACCGAGAGGGAGACAATCAGGGGTGGAGGCTGAAGCTTAGGGTTCGACGAGCAGTAATGCAGCAAAGAGAGAGAGAGAGAGAGAGAGAGAGAGAGAGAGAGAGAGAGAGAGAGAGAGAGAGAGAGAGAGAGAGAGAGAGAGAGAGAGAGAGAGAGAGAGAGAGAGAGAGAGAGAGAGAGAGAGAGAGCAAAAGCTTGCAATTTAGGAGAAATGTGTTATGATATTTAATAAAAAAAAAGTAAATGCTGGTGTGTCCCAATACTAACCTATTTTTGCATGTATTATGTTTTTCTTAGGATTAAGATCCCACAGAAGGAAGAGGCAGAGGGTCAATCCAAAAATTGTCTTATGTGAAGAGGAAGCAGAAGAGAGACCACCTAAGTTGCTGAGAGTCTCTTTAAAGAGAGATGTGAACTTTGCTCAGACCAATGATACATTTCTTGGAGATGATGTTGTGGGGACAAAGGAAGCCCCCAATGACTTAGAAGCTTAAGAACAAGAAGAAGTGCCTGTACGCTAGAAGCTTCAAGTGACTAGCATCAAAAAGAGAAACATTGATCTTTCTTCTGCTAGTGAGCCAGCTACAAAAATTAAGGAAGGGGTTGAACATCCTGCATGTGTGGATGAAAGAATACGAGGAAGTAGAAGAGAGACCACCTAAGTTGTTGAGAGGCTCTTTAAAGAGAGATGTGAAATTTGATCAGACCAAAGATACATTTCTTGGAGATGATGTTGTGGGGACAGAGGAACCCCCCGATGAATCAGAAGCTTAAGAACAGGAAGAAGTGCTTGTAAGCTAGAAGCTTCAAGTGACTAGCACCAAAAAGATAAACATTGATCTTTCTTCTGCTAGTGAGCCATCTACAAAAATTAAGGAAGGCGTGAATGGGGTTGAACATCCTGCATGTGTGGATGAAAGAATTTTTTATTTTGTAGTATCTACTGGAGCTGTTGAAATGTTCAACAAGGTCTCTTCTATCTTCAATGCCCCATTCATTCTGGATGACCTTATAGCTCAACACAACAATTTCCTCAAGTCTGAAAGAGACAAGTTTGAGCTTGAGGTCCACAGGGACAGGGTGGTTCTTGCTGACATGGTGGTGGTGCACTTAAAAGATTGTGATTCCACAAGACGATCATACAAGAAGTATCATCAGCTTCCTATCATCTATACACCCTCACAATTTCCTATGCACGAACGAGATTGCAATCTAATTAAAGAATCCTTTGGGTTCCTTCTATTCTTAAATTCTCTATTTGCTAGTCTATTGAAAGATCCTTCAGAGGTAATGGATGAGGAGGATTTACCACCCGATGAACAAGATGATGAGGACATGGAGTCCAATGAGGTTCCTGATATTGAGGAGGATATTAATCTTGAGGTAGAGGCTAAAGAGATGCAATGAAGCAAAATACTCACAGTTAAAACATCTGACATCAAACTACCTTTAGATGTCTCTGGCTTTAATGATAAGAAAGCCACATTGATTCTTCTTGGACTGCCATACTTCAAATTTGGTGAGAGATCATATATTTTTTTTCCATGACATTCAAACTATATTTTCTTTAAGGGAGGACTTTGCACTTGCCAAGCTCTCCACATTTTAAGAGGGGAGGAGTGGAGTTGTATATGATGACATCAGTGACCTCTAGTAACCCAATGGAGTGCCTCAACTCTGCTCTGACAAGGTAGAAAAGTATAGAGAGACACTCCCAGATGAGGCCACCTTCCAAGCTATTAGAAATAACCTCAACCAAGTCAACCACTACTCAAGAACTAGAGGATTGGTTTACGCGTTCCGCACAAGGTTCCACGAGGTCAGCGGACCTATGGAAGGATGAATTATATATGCAAGATGAGAGCTACATGGTAAGTGCCCCCCCCCCCCCCCCCCCCCCCCCCCCCCCCCCCTTGCTGTTCGGACAAGAGAGTATTGTGGAAGGGATGCAGCACTAGGACAATACCTTGCCAGACTTTGTGAGGCACCCATACTAGTCTTTCACAATGGAATGTCCCAAGAGGGAAGTACTACAATGTTCTCACTCAAGACGCTTTCACGCTTCCTAGGTGGTGGACCAATGCTACCACAAAATGCAGACAAAGTTATCCTCATCGACAAAGTTTTTGCTACACAATGTTTTGGATACTGTTCAAGATACACTAGTGGTCGTGCAGCTTACTATTCAACATGCACAACAATGGCACTCACTTTGGGTAACCAAAACCCAAATCAACTATTAGATTATGGCAAACATTTAATGATCCGATACAAGGGTAATGTGCAGAAAGATATCCACTATATGTCATCAAGCTGAGAGACTTGTGACTTGTATTGTATCTATTATATCATTAGGCATCTCTTGTACATGTACTGACCTAAAATCAAAATCTCTTGATCCACCTATGGTTAACATATTGCATTGTCTCTCTCCACTTTCTCTAGCCTTCATGAACACTGGAGTTTTTGAATGCCTCTACTCGTTTCTATTTCTTTGTTGCAAATGCCTAATTTCTTGTGATGTTGTCAAACAATCCGATACATGTTTTTATTGTAGCCAATGAAGGATTCTGCGATAAAACCACTGGAACAACTCTTTCAAACTGTTTGCCTTATCTCGAGAGAAACCATGTGATGTGTGTAAAATATGCATTCTTGGCCATGTAATGAGACTTTTCCAAGTCTTGGGTGTTCCATATGCCTAGGTTTCCATACTTTTGAATGAAGTATGGTAAGTGATTGAAAATGATGTCATTTTGTGTCCACCCATCTTTGTCACACAACTGAAATTGCACATCGATGGAATTCCACACTTCACCCTTGGCATTGTGAGTTGTGGGTTATTGGTCCTTCACTGCCATATGGAGATTTTTCCATTTCTCAAACCCAATTTGCTGACATAAGTGGATTGATATGTCCTTCCATGCTTAGTTAGCTTCTTATCTTTGATGCATGTTGTCTTTGATAAAAAACGACGTGCCTTGAACCTACCAGTAGATGGTTTTCAAGGTACATATTTATCATTGGTTGACCTTTTCTCGTCCCGCTGGATTTTCACATTGCCCCCATGGAGACCCATCTCTGACAAAACTAGTTCAAGTGCCGCTACCGTAACCTTCTTTCCTTTTGAGTTCTTGATTTTTTAAGCAAACCCAATGTACATGTACACCAACTTCTCCACAATTCAGCAAAGAGCATGCATTGTAAAATGTGGACATTGGCAAGTCGAATTTCCAGAAGTGGGTGGAAATTAGGATCCTCATTGTGATGAGTAGGTGCCTTTGTCCATCATTTTGGGTCCATCATCTTTGCAAGCTCCATGCAATACAAGCATGGAGCCTTACCATAGTACACATTCTACAATTAAACTTCAGTGTTTTAAGGTCACTTGCAAGATGCCATTGGACCTAAAAGTCTCCCCTCACATTGACAACTAGCACCTTTCCTTGATTCATTTGTTTATCAATGATATCAGGGATAGGGTTTGATGGAGCACTCAATATAAAATGTCGTGATCTTCCTTCTTTACATTAGGAAGAGAATGGGTTCTAGGAGGGCCTCTTTATTTTCCATGAGATTATGGAGGTGATTAACATTTTGACAAATAGATGCAAGCCATGTGTGCAAGAATGGTGGGTGTGTAAGAGAGGTGTAAGAGTAGTCAAAGGATGTACTTTTCCCACCAAAAAAGAGGGTGGATAACTGTATGGTTTTCGGACTTCTATAACTCCTACATATGATCTTTGATTGAGCGGATTTTACATATTTGTAATCTACATGCCGAGCTCTTTCCGTAGATATGCTACATGATATGGTTTTGCCCGCTAGATTTTAAATTTCATTTTGGGGGAAAATTTGAATTCAAATGAACTAGCCATTTTGCCTGTTTGAATTCAAAAACTTCCCTTTGATTGCTTTCTTAATGCAAGAGGTTTGATTCCCTTAAACTGCCAAATAAAGAGGCCCTCCTAGACCCCATTCTCTTCCTAATGACCTTCAAGATTAAATCCACATGAGACGTGAAACTAAATCTCAAATTAAATCTCAAGAGGGATCACCAAAGTTGAATAGAAGGCCCTGGAAATGGAATACCTGAAAAGTACCAAGCCACCATACGTTTGTTTATGATCTAACACTGCAGTATGAGGATCATAAGTGGGCATTTTGAAAGATCCCTACTCATCAATGTTATTGCGACTCGTTCTAGCTTCTTCTCTTTGAGGATCTCACACTCATCTATCTTCAAAACAAAATCCAGAACGCCACTTGTGTCTTCAAATATTACATTGTAGAACTCAACCATTCTAGTTTGCAACAAAGTGAGGTCCGTGAAGATAATGTTGTAGGTTATAATTGTTCCTTGAGATCTATAAATACCATCAATATGAAATGGACATCCAATAAATCTGTCTATGCATGGTTGAGTTGAAGTATCTCTTTCTAAACACTTGCTACTGCTGGTAGAAATTTAGACTTTATTCCATTCTTCACAAAAATGGAGGAGATAGACTACTGAATAGCTGAGTACCCTCTCTTACTCACACCAAGGGAATTGTGTGCCTTATATTTCAATGGCAGGCACTGCACTCTTTGTAATAAAAAGGTCAACAACATCCCACTGCAAAACCTTATACTTTTTGTCATGCATTATATCCTTTGTGAGACCACTTGTTATCAAAGGCTTCAACTGCTTTCCTACATTGGCCTTTGGATCTATGTTTTCTTTGTCTAGATATATAGCATGTCTACATAGAAAATGTAATAGATATAAGAAAAAACAATGTATGGTTGAAATAAACTAAAAGGTTCACAATCTGGACCTCAATGCTTGGATTCTTTTCTTGAGACCTCCAAAGCCAACCTTCAAAGTTTCAAGATTCGTAGTCTCTTCTTTCCCACGCGAGCACCTAAGCTTGTATCTTTCCTTTGTAAGTTCCACACTTTTTCTTACAATACTTGTATTTCTTGTGTGCAATGCAAAAGGGTTTTTTGGTCCTCACAATGCAAAGTTGAAAGTCGTATAATCTCATTTGCTTGACGGTGAACCATGCTTTTTAAAATTTTTGATTTCCTAGTTAGAGCTTTGCAGTAGCTAAGTAAACCATTTTGTCCGTCACCTGCAAAGGTCAATAAAGTAGTGGGATTTGCAAATGCAAGGAAGGCATTGGTCATAGGATTCAAAGAATAGATGGAGTCATTTGTCCATAAATCTATGTGTTTTTCTCCTTCTACTCTAAGTCTTGCTTTCTCCGTGGGTGTTGCGATTGTGTTTGTTTTACTTTTCTTGCATAACGGCTCATATTCAGGATTCAAATTAGCATGTAGATGATATTTATGAAGTTTAGTGAGAAGGCTTGAGGGGGTGGATGAAGAAGCCATGAATACATAGTCAAGTAAATCAAGAAACAAAAGAGTAGATCACCATTACTCCCTAGACTCCCTACTGCATACAACATATGGAAAAGATATTCCCTCCTATATGACGGGTGCATTCAATACAACTGAAAAGGGACATTCCATCAATCATTACGGCCGTTGTGACTCAGGTGAAAGAATCCACTTCAAAGTAAACTTTTTGAACGGTTGATGAGGACACCTTTTCTTTTACCACACCAATTTCTAGAGAGAGAAGGCAAAAAATTGTATTTTCTTAGAAGGCCCTCTAAATGACCTCTAGAATTCCCTAATGCAACCATCCTGAGTGAAATTAAGAAATCTTGTACATAAAGAGCTTTAAGTGGAGACATTACCAAGCTTCTATGGTAAGAAGAACTGTAGGAAAATTCCAATAAGGGTAAGTACTTGATTCTAAAGATGAGACTGCTAGCTACAATGAGATCTTAGCATATCTTCAATGACCTAATTATCTCTTTCAATTTGTTCAACTCTGTCTAGATAGCATGATGAACTTAGGTATAATTGAGTACTTGATTCTAAAGCTAAGATTATTAGCTAAAGTGAGATCTTAGCTTATATTCAATGACCTCACTATCTCTTACAGTTTTCCCAACTATGGCTAGCTAACATGATGAGCTTAGGTGTAATTGAGTACCTAAGGATTGCAACTTGGCCTTCCAAAGCTTGGAGGTGAACTTGGTGTCTTGATCACTTATTATCTTGGTAGAGGTTCCATGAAATCTGTCAATTTCTCTTGTAAAAAATTAAGCAATATCAATTGTAAATGTAGTGGTTTTGACAAGAACAACGTGAGCTACTTTGGTAAGCTTATTCACCACAATAATAATTGAATAAAAAACTCCTAATATTCTTGGGTAATCTTGTTACGAAATCCATATAATACACTTTTACTTCATTGCAAGGATATCCACTAGTTATTGCTTCCCAGAATCGTGAATTTTTTAGCATTAATCTTTTGGTATATAAACATTCCTTAACATACTTGAGTGTATACTATTTTATCTTAGGCCAGAAACAATTTTTGTTTAGGAGAATCAAACATTTTGTTATAGCTTGGGTGAGTTGCAACTTGAGTCTGATAAATTTTCTTTTAGAATTTCCATTCTTTTTATAAAAGAAGTACTAAGCTGAGCTTGACTTGCATTCTTAAACATAATCAATTCTAGAAGAGAAGTAGTCCATTTTGAATAAAATAATCTTCCAAATAGAGTGAGACAAGGTTGTGACTACAGCATGGTCGAAATTGTATAGGTAAGAGTCTGTTTCTAAGCCAACAAGGTTTTTCACCATTGTCGTGGGTGGTCCCCCTATTAGCCGATGTAGTAATGCTTGCTGGTAGACGTCATGGCTCGTTACAAGCATGACTAGTAATTGTAATTCTTTTGGTAATATAATCTACTCACGTTCGTGAGTTTTGAGAAAAGAAGAAAAAAGAATAATCTTCCAAATATCTTGTTTTACCTTGAACTTGAGCTAAGATCTTTTGCATTAAAAATTCTCACATTGGCGTCCTGTTGAAGAAGAGAGGGCAGGATTTTGGACACTAAGGCCTCCTCGTTGAACTGCACAGAAAAGAAGCCTTTGGTCAATTATTGCGCCATCACCACCGGACCAAAATGATTAAGAACATTGACACTATACAACCATTTTATCAAATTTTGTTTGACTAGAACTCTGCCCATAAATCCAAACACTAATTTAAAGAGCTTTTCAAAGCAAGCTGTAGTGAATGGTGATCTCTCTCTCTCTCTCTCTCTCTCTCTCTCTCTCTCTCTCTCTCTTACACATGCTCTCTCTCTCTCTCTCTCTCTCTCTCTCACACACACACACACACACACACACACACACACACATTCACGAATACATGCATCTAGATTTTGAACTTCGAGCATCGAGGTCAAAGATCATTTACGACATAGAAGGTCCATGAAAATTCATTGAAAAACAAATGGAGAAAAATTCTTTATGGCCCTTAAAATGTAAAGGAAAACCAGCCTTCAAATGAGTTTCAAAACTAATAGTTAGTCGTCACTCTTGAAATAAGTGTTCTAGAAAAATATGTGTCAGCTTAATATCGAGTTGTTTTCAATTTCCAAAATGCTAGTTGAGGGCAAGGGAAAAAGGAGAAATTTCGTCCCAAAATAAAGAAAAACAAGGTGAAAATTCACTATGGTCTACATAACGCTATTGACAAGAAATTCCTAATAAAAAGATTCTTTGAGAAAAATAAAAAGTGACATTATTGTTTTTAAACATGTAGTGTCACAATACAATATAGTATTGTGAAAGTATTGTTTCACAATACGTTTTTAAACATGTACACAATAGAAAGTGACACTATTGTTTTTAAACATGTAGTGTCACAATAGAAAGTGACACTATTGTTTTTAAACATGTAGTGTCACAATACAGTATTATGTTTTTTTGAAAAATTGTGTAACAATAAACTATTTACATTACAATATTTTCCAAAGGCATAAAAAATAATGCTTGACACAAAACTCAATGTCCCTCTTTAAAGACAGAGGTACACAAATGTCAACACCCTCTCACAAGGCCCTATAAAAAATAATTGAAAATTATCATTAGCTTGTTATGTGGCATTAATCAACAAGCTTTTTCCAATGGTCTAGATTTGCACCCAAAAATCCAAGCTTTACTAAGGACTCCTTGTGTAGTCCAATAGTGTAAAAATTTGAAAAAGTAACCCATTTTTTAAAGGTTCTCTTTGAAATGAAACAGAATGTGACACATGGAGGGTCTTTTCTTCCTTCAAAATTTTGAGCTGCTTCATATAGTATAGATATGGAATCTACATAAGATACCTGGGGTATACATAGAAAACTTCGGGATTGCAAAGGCAATTAAGTGACGGAGCCATCGTATGGTGGCTTTTGTGGTGACCTTAAGCATTAAAAAAAAGGACTAATGTGTGCCCCCTCCCCCCTTCCCTTTTCTTTTCCTTTCTTCCCTCTCACCCTTCCCTTTTACTTTAATACCCCTCAAATTTCAAAAATTCGCAAAATACCCCCAACATTTTGTCATAAATTGCCAAAATGTCCTTTAAATTTTACAAAATTTCCAAAATACCCCTGGTTGTCAGATCAATTTTTGCAAAGATTAAAAAAATTATAGCTTTTTATAAGAAGACTGATTGTCTATCAATACAAGATGCTAAAACTAGAATTTGAGTTGGTTGTTCAGGCTTTGGAGATGAGTTGCTTCATTATTTTTAGACATGATTGCCCTTTTTTGGGAGGTAATTTGCAACAAACTACATGTTAAGCACTAAAAAACAGATCTCAATTGCCAAAAACATTGGGGAATGCAGGGGTTGGCTACTTTCCCTCTCAGTTTTAGGTCAGAATTTGAAGCTTCTGCCGGCACTTACACTAAAAGTTGTGTAAATTCCTGGCTCTCTTAAAGGCAATCTCAAACTTTAACTGTGATTTTTCAATTTTAGTCTAAAATACAGTAGGCCTCACTTTTTTTCTAACATTTCCCTAGCCTGCCTCCACCTATCCATGCTTTCTTCTTCGCTACGTGTAACCCCCCCCCCCCCCCTTCCTTCCCCCTCTCTTTAAATTTTCAAAGCAAAGTATGTCCTTCCCTTTTCCCTTTCTCCTAGGCCAAGGGATCGTTCAAGATTACCATTAAAACGACATGGCATTAGGAAGAGAATAGGGTCTAAGAGGGCCTCTTTATTTGGCATTTTAAGATAGTCAAACCTTTAGTATTAATAAAGTAATCAAAGGACAGCTTTTGAATTCAAACAAGCAAAACGGATAGTTAATTTGAATTCGAATTCCCCCCCAAAATGGAATTTATAATCTAGCAGGTAAAACCATATCATGTAGCATATCTATGGACAAATCTCAACATATACATTGAAGATCTATAATCTCTGCTCAAATCGAAGATTATATGTGGGCATATACATTGAAGATCTATAATCTCTGCTCAAATCAAAGATTATATGTGTGAGTTATGGAAGGCCAAAAATCATAAAATTGTCCATGTCCTTTTTGGGGGAAAAAGTGCATACTTTCACCACTCTTACACATCTCTCACACACCCACCATTCTTGCACACATGGAACACACCTATTTGTCAAAATGTTAATCACTTTCATAAACTCATGGAAAATAAAGAGGCCCTCCTAGACCCTGTCTTCTTCCTAATGGGTATATACTAGCTTCAATATATTAACATATTATGCAGGAGACAATAGACTTAAAAAAAAATGCATGATGAATATCGTTTCTCAAATCTAAAGTGATTGGTTTTTGAATCCGGGTACCCACCCTTAGAAGATTTTGTAAGGATCGTGGCCTTCATTACCCTAAACCTCACGACCATTGGCTCTCTCTATCCCACTTGGTTATACTACAACACACAGTAGCCTATACACTTTCTTTCTCTCCCTCTTAACTCCCCATATGAGAGCAGGAGTGGCCATAGAGGTGGCTTGGGAGATCATAGCCAATGAGTATCAGAACGTGGGGCATCTTCTCACCATTAAACTAGCCGGATGTGCTATATAAGGTGAGTGTGCTTTGGCCCCTCACTTAGTCCAAGGGTGTTTCTTTCTTTGTGTGTGTATTTCAAAGCAAGGAGTGAGGGCTTTAACATTGTGCAGCTCTCGAAGTCGTAGAACTACCATCACAGGTTGGTATTCTCCTTGGCAAGGGTACCTTGATTAATGGTGTTGTACATACTGCATGAATACTTCTTTATTAATTGTAGCATAGGTATTGTCTGGCTTAACTTGGTTTTATTGTTGGGAACTCTGTCGTAACTGCATACTGTGCATAAAATAATAGTGTTCTTGTTGGAAACTCTGCTGTAATTGCATACTGTGCATAAACACTTTGGTCGGGGAGACATGTCCTTTCTGTTGAAACTAGAGATACATATTGATGAGTTTAAAGATTTTTTTAATCACACTGATTACTGTTTGGTTTTTTAGGGTATTTTTGGTAGGATGTTGGCTTCTTCTAACAAAGGGCTTTTGATAGCTTGTATGGTGCCCTAAATTCATTATGGATGAACCCAGGTATAACCAGAGTAGTGGTGTTTGGTTTGCAATAATTGTACAATAAAAAATTGTTTGGGATCTTTTGGTAACTGATACTGATGTTTGTCTGGTCGATCACACGCAACCTTAAGATGTGGCTTTGTTACTCTGTATCTAACACGTGGAGAAACTTGTATATTACTGCGTGATGTAAATGGGGTTTTTCTTCCCTTTTGCCATATTTTGGGATTGTTATACTGGCAACTAGTCTCGCACATTGTTTTATATAGCATGACGTTGTAAGAATGGTAAAACAAATATGAGTTTTCTCTTTTTTAGACAGGCTGTAATTAGGTTCTTGGCTTTGTCTCATTTAATGGGTTTTTTCTCATTTGGCATACAAACTGTAATGGAAATGGCCTATGAACTTTGAAAGTAGCAAAATTAGGAAATTCGGTGAAGCACTTTTGAGAGATTACTTTGTGATCATAGCGGATGAACTTAATTGATGGTAGCAACATAAACATGGTACTTAGTTAACTCGGCATGCACAATACTTTTGCAAGATAGAGAGTTTAGAGAACATGACAATAGTTGAGGACCGGATTCATATGGAGCCGGTCCCCCCTCCAATAGGCATTTGTATTATAGTTTCTTCCATCAAGAGAGACTTGGTACAATATAATCTTTATGTTCCTTGTGGCCTAGGTGATGCAATAAAGATGGAAAGCTTCATGCATCACAAGAATAACATAAAATTTGTAGAAAGCATTAACTATCCCAAGCCTCAGTCCCGAGGCCTCAAACACCTTCGAAGGTGGAGAGAGCTAGTAGGGAATGAGGATAGGGAAGAGGAAGAAGAAACATTCCATAGGAGAAAGAAATAATTCCTCACTTATCACTCTTTTTGCTAGCATACATAATAGCATAGTAATGAAGATGGAGAAGATGACAATCTTAAGCATTGAAGCATGGCTCTTGGTTGGATTTGCATTCCATAGCCAAGAGTGTTGGTGTAGGCTCTCACTTCTCAAAAGCTTGGAGAAGGAGGTGGAGTTTCTCAACTTTCACCAAGTGAGAATTTAGAGGCTCTCCTTTGTAGGGCTTGAGTAGGCTCACATGAAAATTTTGTATGAGCCAATGGTTAGGAAAATTGAGTTGATAAGCCACCTCATTGATTGGCTTCAAAATTTGAAAAGGAACATAGTATCTTTTTGCTAGTTTAGCATAATATTTTTGATGGCCCGTAGGATTTTTGCCCGTCGTTTGCCTCAATCAAGCCTTAGGAAATTCAAGTAAGACCCAATCATTTTCTTTGAATGTTAAGGCCCTTCTGTGCTTCTCAGTAGCAGCTTTTTGCCTTAGTTGGGATATGGATATAGCCTCTTTAATCTTTTGAAAAGATGCTTGCAGGTCACGGCTATACTCATCGGCGGCGAAGATCTTCCCATATACTTTAAGTAGCAAGGGACTTTTAGGTCTTCCTTCTATGTTTTCAAAAGGCGCTTTTCCCGTAGAAATATGGATAGTATTATTATATGCATACTCTAAAAGAGGTAAGTACTTTTCCCATTGTGAGCGTTGATCTACTTCTGTAACATAGGTATTTAGTAGATCAAGAATCGTAAGGTTAGCTATCTCACTTTGGCCATCTGTTTGTGGGTGATAGGTCAAAGAGAATTTCAATTTTGTACCTAGATTTTTAAAGAGACCTTTCCAAAAATTACTGGTCATTATAGGATCTCTATCTGACACGATGGATGTTGGCAATCCATGGTGTTTGAAAATCTGGGATATGAAGAGAGTTACCATTTGGTGTGCCTTAATAGTCTTCTTGACATGGATAAAGTGTGCTTGCTTGCTAAACCTATCAACTATTGTCCATATTCCCATATCCCATGGATAGACTTGCGTAATCCAAAGATAAAATCCATGGATATACTCTCCCATGGTGAATTAGGAATTGGCAATGGCTGGAGTAATCCAGGTTGCTTCCCTCTATCATACTTGATCTTTTGGCATACCACACATTTTGAAACATACTCTTGTATGTCCAGTTTCATGGTAGGCCAATAAAAGTACATCTCTACTCCTTGAAGAGTAGGTTGAATGCCTCTATGCCCTGCATAGGGAGGAGCCTGGGATTCATACATGACTTTCTCACGAAGGGAGTGGGTAACACATAGCCTATTTCCATGGAGAAGATAACCATCCTGCAAGGTGAATGGTTCCTCTTTCTTCCCCAAAGCAAGGGCTGACATTATGGCTTTAAAGTCAGGGTTAGTAGCATACTCATCTATCATAGAAGATAGATCATTGTGAGTTGCTATTGACATAGCATTAACTTTTGTTCGTCGTGAAAGTGCATCAGCCACTTGATTGTGCTTACCAGCAATGTGGAAATTAAATTGCCAAAGAAAATTTGCCCACCTCATTTGTTTGTCGGAAAGCTTTGTTTGCGTCATGAAGTACTTGAGACTTTGATGGTCTGTTCGTAAAATGAATGAGGTCCCCAATAGATAGTGCTTCCATGTGTACGGCATGTAGAATAGCTAACAGCTCTTTCTCATAAATGCCTAAGACCAGTTCATCTGTGTTGAGCCTTTGGATCTCATATGCTATGGCATGCCCTTCTTGAAGCAAGACTGCTCCAAGGCAATCACCGCAAACATCACATTGGATCTCAAACGGCTTTAAGAGGTTCAAAAGCATAGGGACTAGTTGGGAGGTAAGCTTCTCTTTGAGCTTGTGAAAATAACTTTGCTCCTTAGCAGTCTATGAATACTTAACGTTTTTCTTTGTTAAGTCATGTAATGGTCCTGCTATTTGAGAGAATTTTTCTATGAAGTGTCTATAGTATGCACACATACCAATAAAGCTTCTTAGCTCATGTAGATTCCTTGGATTAGGCCATGCTTTTATTACCTCCAACTTTGATGGATCCATACGGATACCATTCGAGAGATAATATGACCTAAGTATTGAATCTCTTGAAGAAAACATTCGGTTTTCTTTTGATTGAGAAAAAGCTTATTCTCCCTTAATGCTTGAAAAATCACTTGATGTTTCTTGTGTTCCTCCAAGGAATTGGAGTAGATGATGATATCATCAAAGAACACTCCAGTAAATTTGCAATAGGGTCTAAAATTTTTCTCCATTAATCGATTGAATGTAGCCTTTTATAAAACATTAGGACCTTTTATAGACTCTTTGACAAAAATCATGTACACAGAAACTGAGCTTTTCATTGATTTATCAAGGGTGAGAGGATTTACAAGTTGTATAGTACGACCAGACTCATTAGCATCTATATACATATTCTTTCCCCTGTAGGTGAAGTAGATTCTCCTTTCAGGGAACTTCATGCTGGCAGCCATGCAGTTGAACCATGGTACCCCTAGGATAGCATCCTCATGTTGGAGAGGAGAGGTAAAGAAGTCTTCTTTGTGAACATAGATTTGGACATGAAGCCTCAACTTCCCAATCAAGGCAGTAGCTGAGGCTTGCTGTCCCTTGAAAGCGGCATCGGCAGTTACAGCATATTCTATCTCAAAAGCTTGAATGCCCAACTGGGTGGCCAACTCCATTGATATGAAGTTGTGAGTAGAACCAGGGTCAAACAAGATGAAGGCATCATGCTCCATTACCTTTCCCCAAAGCATAGGAGAGAGGCGATCCTTTGCAATGAGCATCCTCTTTTGGAGCTTTGATAGTGGAAGCTCTAGGAGTCTCATTGCGAACATTCCTTTTGGGGTAAGAACGATAATCATGTCCTTGCTCCCCACACTTAAAACATTTGTGATCCTTGCAAAAAGTTTCAAGTTCTTCAGGAGAGAGTTTATTTTTACCTTTATAAACTCCTTTCTCCTTGGACCGATTGTTGTTGTTGTTGTTGGAATGGCCTTGGGAAGCATTTTGGGTATTAATTTTCCCTTTGCATCACTTTTGTCGTTATTTTCATACTGAAGTGCAATCCTCAAACTTGGAACAACAAATTCCACAGGGACAATGGCTTCCAAACCATACACCATCTTAAATGGTGTCATTCTTGTGCTAACTTTAAATGCTGTCCTGAATGCCCACAATGCTGAATCTAGTTTGGTATCCCAATCCTTCTTGTTTTCTGAAACAATTCTCCTCAGGATCCTCACTAGAGTTTTGTTGGTAGACGCTGCCTGACCATTAGCTTGTGGATAGTAAACTGTGGACTTCTTGTGGATAATCATGTGATATTTAGTAAGCTTCCTAATCACTTTATTGATGAAATGACCGCCTTGATCTGAAACTAATTCAACTAGACATCCAAACCTGGTCATTGTGTTTCTGTAAAGGAACTTGGACACACTTATTGCCTTGTTATCCTTCATTGCCTGTGCTTCTACCCACTTGGTACAATAATCTGCTGCTACAAGAATATACTTATTACCTGTAAATTTTGTTGTTGGCTTCACAGGGCCTACAAAGTCTAATCCCCACTTCTAAAAAGGTTCAAGTGGTAGAATAGGTTGTAAAGGCATCCTATCAGCATTGAGAGGTCTATCATCCCTCTGACAAGTTAAACAGGACTTTACAAACTCATGGGAATCCTTAAAAACTAATGGCCACCACAAACCTGCTTGTAATATTTTATTTGCAATAATCTCTTCTGAAAAGTGACAACCTGCATTACGTGAATGGGCTTCATTTAACACTGCATGTTGTTCAATCTGCTCCACACATCTCCTGAGTATCTGATCAATTCCCTTTTTGTACAAGACTCCCATAATCACTATGAAGGACCTGCTTTGCCATGCAAGTTTCTTTCTCTGGGTAACCACCATCTGTCTGGGTAAAACACCATCAAGAAGAAAGTATAACATATCTGCATACTATGAATATTTGTCTTGAATGACCTGAATTGGAAACAGGTTTGCATCAGGTAATTCATCAATTTCTTGATTGGGAACTTCACATGTAGACAATCTGCTCATGTAATCTGCAATAACATGTTCTTGGCCTGGTTTATGAATGAATGAATAATCAAACTCTTGCATCAACAATACCCATCTAGATAGTCTCCCTGACAAATAAGGTTTATTTACCAAGTAGATCAAAGCTTGATGATCTACATGAATTGTCACATGATTAGCTAGCAAATAATGCCTGAACTTTTGAAGTCCAAAACTCATCCTGAGGCATTCCCTTTTGAGTTACTGAATAATTCCTCTCTGTAGAAGATAACACCCTGCTTGCATAATAGATTGGTTTAAACCAACCCTTCTCAACTTCTTGCATCAAGAGTGCACCAATAGCTGAATGAGAGGCATCCACAAACAAGTGGAATGGTTTTCTCTAGTCAGGAGGAATCAAGATAAGTGCAATTACTAAGCATTTTCTTCAACAATGTAAAAGCCCTTTCCTGCTCTTCTTTCCATGCAAACTCCACATTCTTTTTTGTTAAGTATGTCAAAGGTAAACACACATGAGCCAAGTATCTGAGAAACCAGGTGTGCCATTTAACATGTCCAATGAACCTCATCAGTTGCTTAACAGTTTTAGGAGCATGTGCTTTCAAAATAGCTTCCACTTTCTTGGGATCAATGGCAATGCCCTCTTTACCGATGATGTGTCCCAACAAAATACCCCTTTTCACTGCAAAGGCACATTTTGGAGGGTTAAGTGACATCCTGGCCTCCCTGCATTTCTGAAAACATAATCTCAAATAATGCAAATGTTTAGTTTTACTTCTTGAACACTGAAATCATCCAGAAAAACCTTCATAAATGTTGTCAGGTAAGGAGCAAAAACCTCCATCACCCATTCTTGAAATGTTGGTGGTGCATTTTTTAGGCTAAAGTTCATAACTGTGGAAGCATAGACTCCCCATTCTTTTATGAATGCTATTTTATCCCCGTCTTCCAAATCCATACTAACTTGATTGTATCCACTAAATCCATTCAAGAAGCTGTACATCTCCTTCCCTGCAACTGCATCTAGCAATGTGTCACAGTAAGGTAATGGGAATGGATTGGTAATGGTGGCAGCATTCAGTTTCTTGTAATCCACACAAATTTTGATTTTGACATTCTTCTTTGGCACCACCAAAATGGGTGACAACCAGGTTATTTTATCCACTGGATAAATGAAACCTACTTCCAAAAGTTTATCAATCCCCTCCTTCACCTGTTTTGCATAATTGGGGTTCATCTTTTACCTCTGTTGCTTGACTGGAACTGCATCAATTTTCAAATTGATCCTATGATGACACATTGTTGGGTCTACTCCCTTCATATTAGTGTAAGATTCTGACAGAGATGAAATCTCTTAGTGGGAAGGCAAAGAAAAGTTCAAAATCCGACGCGGGAATTGAAGAAAAGAATGAAGATTTGGGCAAAATAATTTCAGACAAGTTTGCTAGAATGGAGTACACACGTCAACTACATATTGGCATATGAGTGAATAGATTGATTAAGTACTCCAAGGACATGAGATTGGTGAGACACCTAAAGAATTACCCGATTGATAAGATTTACTTGAGATGGCATGTAGCCATTGCTTCTCCTCTCAGGTCAAGAGGAAAGCCAAAAGGACAGCAAGTGCAGAAAAGCAAAACTTGTACTTGCAGAAAGAGACGGATAAGAACTCTTGAAAAGAATATGAACCAAAGAACATAAATTTGAGGGTTACAAAGCAGCAGCCAAGTGTGGAAGAAAAGAACAGATGAAAGAAAAACTCGTACGACATTGCATGGGGCTCGAACCAAATCAGATGAACAAAAAGTACAAAACTTTTCCGCCCTGGGGGCAAAGTGAAATATCAGGAAGCTCTCATTTTCTTTGATACAGGAGCCACGGCCAACTTCTTGAATTGGCGGCTCAATTTGGAATTATGCTCGACAGGTAGAGAGCCACAGGCGGAGGCAGTTGTAGCGGCACCCGGATGGGATGTTGCCATTACACCGATCATTAGAAAACTTTGTTTGCAATGTCAGGGGTACTTAAGGCATGAGGACTTCTACATAATGCCCTTAGGAAGGTTGTGCCTTACTCTTGGAAATCCCTTGGTACCACAAGAACAACGCCGTGGTTGATTATCAGGCTGATAAGTGACTTTGACAAATGAAGGGCAAAGAGATTGTACTTGATGAAATTCGGTTTCTTTACTCGATTTTTCTTGAGAGAACTGAATGATGATTGACGATCGAATATGTTTCAACGGTCGAATATGTTTCACCTCAAAAAGAAATGACAAGATTTTCTGCAATAGAGGCTAACTATTCTTCGAAGGCATACAAATCAAGTTACCTTCTTTACATCGTGAAGATCATATGATTGATTCGTGGTAGTACACCACCAAACCAGCCACCTTATAGAGTTAGACGAGGCCACAATAAAGAACCAATGAACCTGTCATAATAATCAATATCTAATTCTCCTAAATGATTTTCTCATATTAAACTGATCATTTAATGTGGGGAAGTGCCAAGGGAGAAAAAGCTAGAATATTGGTTAAGTTAGCAGACCGGCCACAGTAGGGATCCAAAGGAGGGAAAATAGGGATCCAAAGGGGGGGCCATCTGCAAAAGAGCCATGTGAAACAACGGGCTAAAAAGACCCTAAGGTTCAGCCCATTAAGACTTCCAAAATGCTAAGGTTCCAAAATTCAAAGGTTGTGTCCAAAGGTCAACCTTAGGGAAAATTGGATGCTTAGTGTGTGCCCAAAAAGTCTTTCTACATCCCTACATGGGAGGGGGCGAGCCCCAAAGCTAGGGGATGAGAGAGAAAGCCACACACACACACACAGGCTCCCTTTACACAAAGGGAATGAGGGACACATGTCAGCTCCCTAGGCCAGATGCCCACAAAGTATGCCCAATTCCTATTGGAAGACCCTTGAAGTGGACCAATGAGAATTAGGCTAGATTAAATCTAGTTTAATTAATTTAAAAACATTTAATAAAAGAAACCAATAAGAATTAAGTGTCCTAGAAGACTATTGGGCAGTCTCCCAAGGGGTCCAATGAGCATTCAGGAGCCCCATGGCTTGCCTGATTCCTATTGGCCAGGAGGCAAAGGGGTCCAATGAGAGTTTAGTTTAATTATTTAATTATCTAAAGCTCTCACAAAAGGGGAAAGGGGGACACATGTCAGAAGGCTATCACTTATGCTGCTTAATCCCTATTGGCTTGACCTGGGGAGGTCCAATGAGGCAAAAGCCAGACTAACTTAGCAGCTAGGGCTCGCCCAAGAGAGAGAGGGGGCTGATTTTTGCTTGGCATGGACACTCACACTCTCACACTTGACCATGTGTGAAGGGAAAATACTCTATCTCCTCCCAAGCTTTAATGGAGAGCTCATCACCTACTCCAAGCTTGTGAGATAGAAGCCTACATCAACACTCTCTTGGCATGTGGATGCAAATCCAACCAAGAGCCAAGCTTCAATGCATGCTCATCTTCTCTACCAAGCTAATTACTAAGCTAAGCTATGCTAATATGAGTGATTATGTGAGGAGATGTACTTCTTTCTCGTAAGATACTTCTTTTTCCTCTCAATCTACTCTCATACCCTGCTAGCTCTCACCATCTTCGAAGGTGTGTGAGGTCTTGGGTCTGAGAACGGGGATAATTCAAGTTGTGTTTGATTAAGTGTTTTGCTTGGTGTATGAAGCTTCCATCTTCATTGCACTAGCTAGTCTTGAAGGAACACAAAGAATTGTATTGTACAATGTCTCTCTTGATGGGAGAAACTATAATACAAAGCCTTTTGGAGGGGGGACCGGCTCCATGCAAATCCGGTCCTCAACTGTTGTCAATAGCTTAATTGCTCTCTCTTTTGAAAGTATTGTCGATGCTATCTAACTAGGTGTTATGCTTTTTGTTGCTCTCTCCACCCAAGCACTCTTGTAATTCTCATTAGGAATCTATTCTAATGAAATGCCCACTATGTTCATGCTAATTTCCGCTACAAATAAGATTTTAGGCCATTAAATGTTACATTGGTATCAGAGCTCAAGGTTTCTCTTTTCTTGCTCAAGAAGGGAGGTCCTCAAGCTAGCTACAAATGGTTGGTATTATTAATTGCCTGTGAGTAAGTAGAATAGGGATTTTTCAGCCTTTCAGTGCGCCTGCCTTTGTGCAGTTAACGGGGCATCACCGTCGAGAGCTATGGTCTTAATAATGGAGTCCTACGGGGCTTGCCTACGGCTTAACCACTATTGAGCTATTAGAAGCTTGACAGGAGCCGGTGCTGTTTTGGTGTCGAAAGACCCTCTCTTCTATTCCTTGCAATTAATGGTATTCGAGCCGCGGGTACAGTAGCTTGAGTGCTTTTTCTAAAGGGGTAAAGAGGAGTAGCAACTAGGGCTTGAAGTGCCAAAGTACACCTAAAAAGTTTACACCTAAAAGTTGTTAGAATGGCTGACAATATTAAAGAGAGTGAAATTAATGTTGATAACTTTGATTTTGCTCATGAGCAAGCTACTAATGATGCTTCAATGCTTGTTAATTATCTTGTTTCTAGGCTTCAACAAGCCATGGGCAATCCATCTCTCCAAAGTGAAGTGCAACGGCAGCTCCGTGCTCACGGGATTCTCCAAGCTCATCACCATGACGAGAGAACACCTAGGAAGCCTCCTTGTGAGACTACCAAAAGAGGTCTCTCTCCGATTCGGGAAGAAGAAGAGAATCCATATGAAGGGCTCAAGAACTTACTTCTTGATGATGCATCTCCTTCCCAAAGGAGAATTCAAGAGCCTCCACCGAAGGAACGAGAAAGAAGCGAGTCTCCCGCCACCTCGGCGGAGATGGCTCCACGAAGACGGCGGGCTAAACGCTCTCCATCACCACCAAAGCGGAGAAGACCCTCACACTCTTCTCCACGCCATAATTCAAAGAGGGATGATAAAAAGAAAGAGAAGAAAAAGGCGAGAAAGAGGACACCCTCTTCTCCATCTTCTTCATCCTCTTCCTCTTATGAAAGCTATGGTGAAGACGACAAAGATCAAGACAAGAAAAAGGCGAGAAAGAGGTCACCCTCTTCTCCACCTTCTTCAAATTCTTCATCTTCTGAAGAAAGTGATGGTGCAACTTTTGAACCATCAAAAAGAAGAGGCCATAGGAAATCCTATGCCGCATGGAAGAGGTCGTCCAAGCTGAAGAAATTCAAAGAGGGAGGGAAGAGCATCTCTTTCCTTACCTATGATGGCACCTTCGGTGCTACAGACAAAGTTTTGGCCTTTATCCAGCAATTCGATGCGGCGTTTGGAGATGAGGGCTTCACGGAGTCCTCTAAGCTACGCCATGTAGCTATGCACTTTCAAAAGTCCGCCAGACAATGGTGGTCTAGCCTACGAGCCAACGGTGAAGCTCCACGAACATGGAAGGCTTTAAGAGCTTCCATTATGAAGCAGTTTTTGGCCACCGATGCCAAAGACAAAGTACTCACCGAATGGCGAAGCTTAAAGCTCTCTCCCAATGAATCCATCCACAAATATGTAGACAAGTTTTGGGACCTACAACTCAAAGCCACTGTCTTCAAAAAGTTGGATTTTGGAGAGCAAAAGCAACAATTTTGTGCGGGCTTAACCGAAGAAATGGCGGAGTATGTCAACTCCCAAAGGCCACGTACCATATCGGCGGTAATACACCATACTATGGTGGCCTCGCGAATCAATTTCCAAACGGGGGGTAAAAGAAATAATAAGCCCCCGGAAAACAAAGGTTCCAATGAGCCTAAGGGGAAGGACAATGTCCAAAAGTCTCCTAAGGGCAATTCCAACAAAGCTAAAGAGAAGGGAGTTTACAAAGGAAAGAATAAACTCTCTCCTGAAGAGCTTGAGCGTTATCGTAAAGATAACCGGTGTTTCAAGTGTGGCGAACAAGGGCATGCGTACCGCGCTTGTCCCCAAAAGAACAACCGCCAAGATCCTCCTAGAGCTTCTTTGGTTGAAATCCAAGAGGAGGAGATTCACCAAACTCACCACAAAGGATCTCCTCTATGCCATGCTTGGGGAAAGGTAAGAGAACATGATGCTTTTATTCTCTTTGACCCTGGTTCTACTCACAATTTCATATCTATGGAGTTAGCCACCAAGCTAGGCATACAATCCTACGAGATGGGAGATATCCTACCCGCAGACAGTGCCTTCAAGGGGCAAGAAGCTTCAGTCACTCCCTTAATCGGGAAATTGAGGCTTCATGTCCAAGGCTATGTGGACAAAGAGGATTTCTTTATCTCTCCTCTCAAGCATGAGGATGTAATCCTAGGGGCACCATGGTTTGACCGTCTGGCTGCCCATGTTAAATTTCCTGAAAGGAGAATCTCCTTTAAGTTCAGGGAAAAGGACATGTATATAGATGCTAGGGAGATGGGTAACACCATCCCCATTGTACATACACCAGCTTTCAACAAGTCAATAAAGAGCTCTATTTCCGTGTACATGATTTTTGTTAAAGATTCTCAAAATGAACCTAATGCTTTAGCAAAAGAAAATAAAAGCAACCAAAAGGAATTAGAGTTATCCAATTTTCTCAAGGGGTTTCAAGATGTCTTTATTGACGACATCCCTTCTGAGCTACCTCCTAAACGAGGTAATGATGACCATGCAATTGAACTTCTCCCAGGAAGTTCACCGCCTAACAAACCTCCTTATAGAGTTTCTCAAGCTCAACAAGAGGAGATTATGCGGCAAGTGCATGAGTTAATTGAGAAGGGCATGGTTAGGCCTAGCTCATCTCCATTTTGCTCACCTGTGCTATTAGTGCAAAAGAAAGACGGCACATATCGTATGTGTGTCGACTATAGAGCACTAAATAGGATCACTATCAAGAATAGGTTTCCCGTTCCACGGGTAGAAGACCTATTTGATAAGCTACAAGGATCGACCTACTTCAGTAGGATTGACCTAAAAAGTGGCTATCATCAAATAAGGATAGTTGATCAAGACATTGTAAAGACCGCATTTCGTACTACATTTGGTCTTTACGAATACATTGTCATGCCTTTTGGCCTGACTAATGCACCAGCCACATTTAACCGCTTGATGGAGAAGCTGTTCAGACCTCATCGAACCTTCACTGGAGTGTTCTTTGATGATATTATCATCTACTCTAATTCATTAGAGGAACACAAGCAACACCTCCAGGTAATATTTCAAGTTTTAAGAGAGAATAAACTTTATGTTAATCGAAAGAAAAGTGAATTTTTCTTGCAAGAGATTCAATATTTAGCTCACATTATCTCTCAAGATGGAATCCAAATGGATCCATCCAAGTTAGAGGTAATAAAAGGATGGCCTAAACCAAGGAATCGTCATGAACTAAGAAGCTTTATAGGTATGTGTGCATACTATAGACGCTTCATAGAAAAGTTCTCACAAATTGCGGGACCATTACATGACCTAACAAAGAAAAATGTTAGGTATACGTGGTCTGCTAAGGAGAACAATGCTTTCGAAAAGCTTAAAGAAAAGCTTATCTCTCAACCTGTGCTTACACTACCGGATCTCTCAAAACCATTTGAGGTCCAATGTGATGCTTGTGGTGATTGCCTTGGAGCTGTTTTGCTCCAAGAAGGGCACGCCATAGGCTATGAGAGTCGAAGGCTCGACCCTGTTGAGCAAGCTCTAGGCATATACGAAAAAGAACTCCTTGCAGTTCTACATGCCTTAGACTCATGGAAGCACTATTTATTGGGGACTCCTTTCATTCTGCGAACGGATCACCAAAGTCTTAAGTACTTCATGACGCAGACCAAGCTCTCCGACAAACAAATGAGGTGGGCAAATTTCCTTTCGCAATTTCATTTTCATATTGCTCACATTGCTGGCAAGCATAATCAAGTAGCCGATGCACTCTCAAGACGACCGAGAGTGAATGCGGTTTCCATAGCAACTCACAATGATCTATCTTCAATGATAGATGAGTATGCTATTGATCCCGATTTTAGAGATGTGATTTCAGCCCTTGCATTAGGGAAGAAAGAAGAACCATTTACTTTACAAGATGGTTATCTTCTCTATGGCAATAGACTATGCGTTACTAACTCACTACGTGAGAAAGTAATGTATGAATCTCATGCTCCCCCATATGCGGGGCATAGAGGGATTCAGTCTACCCTAAAGGGAATTGAAACATATTTCTATTGGCCTACCATGAAAGTGAACATACATGAGTATGTTTCCAAATGTGTGGTATGTCAAAAGACAAAATTTGATAGAGGGAAGCAACTTGGATTGCTTCAACCCTTGCCAATCCCTAATTCACCGTGGGAGAGCATATCCATGGATTTTATCTTTGGATTGCCTAAGTCTATCCATGGGAATACGGGAATATGGACGATAGTAGACAGGTTCAGTAAACAAGCTCATTTTATACCTGTCAAAAAGACTATCAAAGCCCATCAAATGGCAACCCTCTTCATTTCACAAATTTTCAAGTACCATGGCTTGTCAATGTCCATAGTGTCGGATAGAGATCCTAGAATGACCAGTAATTTCTGGAAGGGTCTCTTTGAGAATTTAGGAACAAGGCTAAACTTCTCTTCGGCCTATCATCCACAAACTGATGGCCAAAGTGAAATAGCTAACCTAACTATTCTCGATCTACTAAAAGCCTATGTAACGGAAGTAGATCAAAGATCCCAATGGGAGAAGTACTTACCCTTAGTAGAGTATGCTTACAATAACACTGTACATACTTCTACAGGAAAAGCACCTTTCGAGGTAATTGAGGGAAGATCAAAAAGTCCCTTACTACTTAAGGTACATGGGAAGATCTTCGCTGCAGATGAGTATAGCCGAGACCTACAAGAATCTTTCCAAAAGATTAAGGATGCTATCTCTATCTCACAGCAAAGGCAAAAGGCTGCTGCTGACAAGCACAGAAGAGCCCAAGCCTTTAAAGAAAACGATTGGGTCTTGTTAAAGTTTCCCAAGGCTCGATTAAGGCACACGACGGGCAAGAATCCTACGGGCTACCAAAAGTACTATGCTAAACTAGCAAAAAGGTACTATGGTCCCTTTCAGATTCTTAGGCCAATCAATGAGATGGCCTATCAACTTAAGTTGCCCAATCATTGGCTCATACACAATGCTTTTCATGTGAGCCTCTTGAAGCCTTACAAAGGAGAGCCACCTCAAGAACCAACTATTGAAGACCCACCGGAGATCGAGGACCACGAGGAGGTGCTGCAGCCCGAGTCCATTCTCCGACATGAAGACAAGGTATTAAGAGGCGGTAAGACTATCCGACGATATCTTATTAAGTTTAAGAATTATCCTTTTGAAGATGCTAAATGATGCAAGGCATACAATTAAAGGATAACCTAAACCTTGTCAATGCTTACAATGCTTCCCAAGAGTAAGCAAATGTACAAAATGTTAAAAATGAACAAAAATTTTTGTCTTATAAGACTCTCTTTTTCTTTATTTGTGCACAAAAATGAAGTAGTATGCATGCTTAGATCAAGTTTGCGGAGACGACGTCTCCCGAACACCAAGTAGAGCTTGTCACTCTACTATGGAAGACTGATAGGACTAATGTGCAGACATGCTTGCGGCAGCCTCAGGCTCTCAAGCGCCAAATGGACTAGTCATCCATTATGGAATGATGTCGTAGGGTAACATAGGGATCCTCTACCCGCTAAGAAAAGGACTCATGCATATGCTTTATCTTCTCTACACCATAGTCGAGGACGACTATGATTTCAAGAGAGAGGTAATGTCATAATAATCAATATCTAATTCTCCTAAATGATTTTCTCATATTAAACTGATCATTTAATGTGGGGAAGTGCCAAGGGAGAAAAAGCTAGAATATTGGTTAAGTTAGCAGACCGGCCACAGTAGGGATCCAAAGGAGGGAAAATAGGGATCCAAAGGGGGGGCCATCTGCAAAAGAGCCATGTGAAACAACGGGCTAAAAAGACCCTAAGGTTCAGCCCATTAAGACTTCCAAAATGCTAAGGTTCCAAAATTCAAAGGTTGTGTCCAAAGGTCAACCTTAGGGAAAATTGGATGCTTAGTGTGTGCCCAAAAAGTCTTTCTACATCCCTACATGGGAGGGGGCGAGCCCCAAAGCTAGGGGATGAGAGAGAAAGCCACACACACACACACAGGCTCCCTTTACACAAAGGGAATGAGGGACACATGTCAGCTCCCTAGGCCAGATGCCCACAAGGTATGCCCAATTCCTATTGGAAGACCCTTGAAGTGGACCAATGAGAATTAGGCTAGATTAAATCTAGTTTAATTAATTTAAAAACATTTAATAAAAGAAACCAATAAGAATTAAGTGTCCTAGAAGACTATTGGGCAGTCTCCCAAGGGGTCCAATGAGCATTCAGGAGCCCCATGGCTTGCCTGATTCCTATTGGCCAGGAGGCAAAGGGGTCCAATGAGAGTTTAGTTTAATTATTTAATTATCTAAAGCTCTCACAAAAGGGGAAAGGGGGACACATGTCAGAAGGCTATCACTTATGCTACTTAATCCCTATTGGCTTGACCTGGGGAGGTCCAATGAGGCAAAAGCCAGACTAACTTAGCAGCTAGGGCTCGCCCAAGAGAGAGAGGGGGCTGATTTTTGCTTGGCATGGACACTCACACTCTCACACTTGACCATGTGTGAAGGGAAAATACTCTATCTCCTCCCAAGCTTTAATGGAGAGCTCATCACCTACTCCAAGCTTGTGAGATAGAAGCCTACATCAACACTCTCTTGGCATGTGGATGCAAATCCAACCAAGAGCCAAGCTTCAATGCATGCTCATCTTCTCTACCAAGCTAATTACTAAGCTAAGCTATGCTAATATGAGTGATTATGTGAGGAGATGTACTTCTTTCTCGTAAGATACTTCTTTTTCCTCTCAATCTACTCTCATACCCTGCTAGCTCTCACCATCTTCGAAGGTGTGTGAGGTCTTGGGTCTGAGAACGGGGATAATTCAAGTTGTGTTTGATTAAGTGTTTTGCTTGGTGTATGAAGCTTCCATCTTCATTGCACTAGCTAGTCTTGAAGGAACACAAAGAATTGTATTGTACAATGTCTCTCTTGATGGGAGAAACTATAATACAAAGCCTTTTGGAGGGGGGACCGGCTCCATGCAAATCCGGTCCTCAACTGTTGTCAATAGCTTAATTGCTCTCTCTTTTGAAAGTATTGTCGATGCTATCTAACTAGGTGTTATGCTTTTTGTTGCTCTCTCCACCCAAGCACTCTTGTAATTCTCATTAGGAATCTATTCTAATGAAATGCCCACTATGTTCATGCTAATTTCCGCTACAAATAAGATTTTAGGCCATTAAATGTTACAGAACCAGAATAGATTTACACATTACGAGGATCCGATTTTACGGTCTTCATTGATCATCAAAGTTTATGCTACTTCTTGTCATAGAAACAGCTTTTGGAAAAGCAGATGTGGTGGGCTAACATCTTGTCACAGAAGTGAACATTCTTAGGTACCTCAAAGGTATGGTCGGCAGGTGTTTACGCTTCAGGAATAGTTATGCATCCATTGTGGGTTATGCGGATGCAGACTATGAGGGTTGTATCGACAATAGGAGATCAACATTTGGCTATGTCTTCATATTTGCTGGAGTAGCAGTATCTTGGAGGTCATGTATTCAAGATTGTATGACGTCTTCCACTACGAAAGTAGAGTACGTTGCATTGTCGGATGCAAGTAAAGAGGCTGTATGGTTATCTCGCTTGGTCAAAAATCTTGGAATTGATGGGTCCATGTACAGGGACAAAAGAACTTGGTGGTAGATGCTTTGTCCCAAAAGCCGTTAGTCTTGGCTATTTTCATGATTCATCATAGAAGCTTCGAGGACATGGTCAATCAGTACGCCACAAATCCACAATTTTTTTAATGTATTCAGTCGAATACAGAATGGGGAGGCAGTAGCCGGATATTCCATACGGGATGGGTACTTGATGAAGAAAACGATGTTGTGCGTTACACAACCGTTGAGGGAAAGGATTCTAATAGAATGCCACTGTCCATCATTTACAGGTCACCGCGGCATTGATACCACCTTGAAAGGTGTGGAGCGTTATGGCTGAAACCAAGGAAGGATGTGAACGATTTTGTACGCAGTTGCTTGGTATCGGATAAGGTCAGATTTGACAGGCATAAAGCAGAGGGATTGTTACAGCCTTTACCCATCCTCACCCGCCCCTGGGAAAGTATTACTATGGATTTTATTTGTGATCTCTCAAAGATACACAGTGGGTGTAACAAACTTGGGCACCCCAAGTCTAAACTCTATCGCGACACGAGAGAGAATCACTTAAAATACTTCACAACTTTAAAATCACAATTCAATTTGGTCGACACGGCCCGGCGTAGTTCCTTGCCAAGATGGATTGGCCCCAAAGACTGGCGCCCTTTCGGTATTTCTTTTATATTAATCGTTGAGCCATAGGATCCTCTTCTCTCAGACTCTGCGTCCAAATTCCCTGAAGACTGAGGCCCTTAAGGCTCTTTTATTCTTACAAGGGATGCCAAAAGCAGAGCCCCAAAAGCAGTTAATGTATGGTACAACGGAAGCGAATGTTGAACTTTGCTCAAGATGAGTGCTCCGAACTGTGCTCAAGGGTTCCTTTTACTTAGGAGGGAGAGATTTCCGTTCCTTTAATGAGAGAGTGCAAATGATCACAAACAAAGTGAATAAACACTGTGAATGAAGGTATTGAGACCGAGAGATAGAAAGAGAAGAATATGACACCATAAAAGTTGTCAAACCCTTCTCCGATGATGGCCCCACTCTTTATGGCGAGAGAGGTCTATGCTATTGATTGCACAATCCTCGTACAATGGTCTAAATGCAATGGACTTGCCGATGATGATGACGACGACAAGACGGGCTTAAAACTGAAAACGCTAGGGTCTGAAATATGCAAATCTTGTATCTGCTGAATTTTGACTCTATGTTGATGACGACGACGCGACGACGATGTGCTGAAAACGTAGATGCTGAAATAGCGGGCTAAATTTGCAAGCGCAAGCTGATCTGATCGTGCAGCGAGGATCTGCTATACAGGAAGGTGAGATATGCGAGGTTTGGGGGCTACGGTGAGGAGTTTGACTTCTGCAAATTGAAAACGCGACGACTAGTCTAGATGGTTCTATTGCCGGGAATCTGCAAAACGCTGATGTAGATTTGCAATTGCAAAAACGCTAGGCTAATCTGTGGTCTGCAAAAACACCAGGGCTGATATGTTGTCTTCAAAACGCCAATACTGATCTGATGAAAAATGATAGGCAAGTCTTGAGCCAAAACATTGGTCTTGCTGAGAAGGTGCACTGTGAGTGGTTGGACTCCTGCTACCTCTTCTGTCAGAAACTGCTAGTGCTAGCTTTCTTATTTATTAACTTGCCAAAGTTGCCCTACCCAGTTTCCCAACAAAGTCACTTAATAATAATAAGAAAAAATGGTTAAAATAGGGAAAATTAATTCTATGCACTGCAAAATGCTCCTGATGGGTACTAACTGTAATTTGATGATCATGCTGTGTGCAAACAGAGGAAATGCAACTACTCTAAGTGCCTCGACATGCACGGTCTCCAAACAGACTCACAAAGGTGCCAGAACACTTCCTAAGCTAACTGAACCCTTGTCTCATGAAGTAGCTTCTCCACATGCACATAGGGTTAGATGTGCTCTTGACATCCTCTCCTTTTTAAAGTGAGGTCCTGGTACCGGATTGTATGGCATCGAGGAAGATCGGCAACAGTGTCTGGAATCCTATGAAGGACTCCTTTTCGGCCCACTCTGATGTGTGGGTCATGCGATACTTGAACTTCATAAAGGTCCGCAACGCTTACTTCTTTGGGCCGCGCCGAAAGCAACACAAAGTCATCTGAGGTTGCTTCAATGGTCCAACTACGCCTATGGACGTAGGTCCACTTTCTTCAAGAATCTCCGAGGAGGAAAATTCATGAAACCACTTCCAACACAAAAACATAAACATACCCATTCCATGTAGAGTAATTGAAAAAAGACTATTCTTTCGAATAAACTGTGCATGCAATGCAGATGAACAAAGTGACGGAGTGCCAAACCGTTCATCAAACACACGTAAACCATGAGATTTAATTTTGGCTTTCTGATCTAAATCTATCAACTGTGGCAAATCACAATGGAAATGCCAATGTTTGATGCTCAATCCTTCTTGTGCTCTTTCTGAGACTGTGTCATGCCAAAGGAAGAGACATGGAATGTGAATTCCTTGAATGCAAACATTTCATCTTTTTATGAGTAATCCGCATACATCCGTGCTCATTCATGAGTGTATCCTGTTTATCGTAGAATATGTCATCCTATGAAAAGGGATCACATAAAGACGGTGACTAAAATACAGGAAACCATCACGAACAAAACACTCGAACAATGCGTATTGACTAATCATGTGCATACACAATAGTTCTTGTGGGGGTTCCTTAGATCTTGACCCAAGATCCAAGATCGGTTCTTTGTGATTGATCATATTTGCAATGAGGTTAGCTTCACTAGAAAAAGCATCAACTAAACCATCATCCATGTGAACAATCACATCTTTATCTCGCAAATCATCATCCCTGTGAACAATCACATCTTAATCTTGCAAATCATCATGCTTGTAAATAATCACATCTTGATCATCCAAATCATGTGTGTCGTGCTTTGGAGAAGAAAAGACTCAGAGAGTCTCCTTCTCCTCAATCCTCTCCTGCACATTAGAAATAAGAGATGAAGAATGAACAATTTCCTCCCCACGAATGACAATGGGAGAGTCACTTTTGGCATTGAAAGTGAAAGTATTGGTTGCCCATTGAATGAGAGGGTTATGCTCACAAAACCATCGAATGCCTAAAAGCATATCACATCCTGAAAGAGGAGATACTACATATTTTTTGTGGAAGGATACTTGTTGAACCGTGAATAACACATCAAGGCACTCTTGTGTAATGAGAGAGTCCATACCGGGAGTGAAGCCCAACACCTCGAAAGGAGATGTCTTGTTAACCTCCAAGCAGGATCTTTTGAAAAGAGAGTCACTAATCACATCATGCATACTGCCTGGATCAAACAATATGACAAAACTCTGACCCTTCACATGACCATAACACTTAATGAGAGACTCATCAATGGGAGCCGGATCATGAGAAACTTGGGTCACACTTGTGTTCTCATTTATGGCATCAATAGAGGATGAGGGTTCTGTGGGTTATTTAGGTTTGCTAGATTCCATCTTAGCACATGTTCTTTTTTTGTGACCCTTGATGTGACAATGATAACATCGACCTTCCTTAGAATAAATGCTTTGTTCTTCTGACATGATGTATCCTCCTAAAACTCCTTGTGCTGCTTTTTCATATGGAGTGAGCTTCGGTTTAGCAATTGTGTTAGTTTTACCCTTAGATTCATTGTGTGAGTTCTTTTCTAAGAGACGAGAGGAAAATTGGTTAGAAGAGTTACCATCTTACCGTCATGAGGGTTCGAGAAGTCTGAGAGGTACTTTGCGAAGTCTTGTTCTCCTTAGGCTTTCCCTTATTGTGCTTCATCTCTTGTGCGAGAGGAATCTCTATCGCCTTGATGCGATCTACGGGGTCGAGAACTTCAACATCAAACCTAATATAGTCATCCAGCTCGAACATAAAAGCCTCTTTGCCATTCGCATCCGATTTTCATAATTGGGTGCCAAGCTGCGAAACACGGTTAGAAAAAGACATGACTCGGGTACCATTTTTCTTGAGATTGCACCAATCTTCTTTTAACCGCGCCAGGCAAGAACCGAGTCTTGATCTTGTCTTGGAAGTCAGCCCAACTGAAAGAAAGGGGCACGCCTACCTCCGCTTCCTCTAGGTGCGCAACCAATTGCTCCTCTTGCCATGCTTAATACCAATTAATAGCATCACCAGCAAGATACATGGCTACCGTCAAAACATTGCTATTCCATGTCTTCTTATTTGTTGCAAAATAAGCATTAAATTGATGCAACCAAGAATGAATAACATTAGCGTCCATCTTATCGTCATACTTACTGAATGTCAATTTCTCGGTGACGGGGTTGTTCGAGTCCGAATATCGGCTTGCTCCACTTGATGAATCACCAACATCTTTGGCCGACTCGGGCTTCGAGGTGAGTACCTGTAGGACCAACTCTTGCATGTGTTGGTCTCTCTGCGTCTCACGCTCTAACTCCAAGACCGCTCGTTTATCTTCGGCCGCCAAGCGCGCTTGCTCGCACTCACACTACAAGGCTACTCTTCTATCTTCGGCCTCCAAGCGCACTTGCTCGCGCTCACGCTCCAAGGCTACCCGTCTTTCTTTGCGCTAGCAATCCAATTTGGCCTTTCTTTATTTGGCTGCCAAGTGCGCTCACGCTCTAAGGCTACCGTTTTTTCTTCACGTTCACAATCGAATTATGCCTTTCTTTCTTAGTGCACGCGCGCTCCAAGCCGACGTGTTCCGGTTCTTGTTGTATCATCATGTCCATCATCGTCTTCACCAAATTCTCCATAGGATTTGGTGCAATCCTTGGCATAGATGCGGAAGGGAGAGGGTTGAAAAAGCCTCCTAGTGGGAAAAATTCTTCGTCGCCACCTCCATGCTCATCACCCCCATGCGAAGTATCCATTCAGCTTTGGGTGATGTCCATACACTGAAGTCATGAGTTGTTGAGTTCACAAGGAACTTGGGTTCCTGGGTTCTTGAGTGTCTTCAGTTCTTGAGGGTCTTGAGTTCTTGAGGTTCTCGAGCTTCTTCTTTAGCTTGCAATCTATGTTAGAGAAGAATCTTATCTTACCCGAGCTCTTCTCTTTCCCGTGGGCACACCCCTTGGCGGCCTTGCGCTCACACCAAGGTTGCTTTTTCCCACCTCACATTGATTGGTCGGCCGATAAGTCCACGGTCCGCTCTCAATGAGTGAAAAGAGAAACAAGGGGAGGTTGGACAAGCCCTTCTTTCTTGGATTTCCTGTCACTCTTCAAAAACACGATTAGGAATCGACACGTCCAAGTGGACTTGGGTTACGTGCGACCGCAACAAGCAGAAAAAAATCCTTGTGGTTCTTTCCTTGAGTGATACACAACACTGCCAAAAGTTACCCTAACCAGTTTCCTAACAAAGTCACTTAATAATAATAAGTGAAAAATCACTAAAATAGGGAAAATGGGTTCTTTGCATTGTAAAATGCTCCTGATGGGTACTGACTATAAATTGATGATCTTGTTGTGTGCAACCAGAGGAAATGCAACTACTCTAAGTGCGTGGACATGCACGGCCTGCGAAGAGACTCACAAAGGTGCGAGAACGCTTCCTAAGCTGACTGAAACCTTGTCATGAAGTAGCTTGTCCACATGCACATAGGGTTAGATGTCCAAATGACAGTTAAGCTCAAAAGCAACTAGTTCCTTAAAGCAATTTGTTCCAAAAGCAACTGATCCCAAAATTCTGCCGAGAAAAGCATCAATGCAAAATAAGGAATTCCGTACAGCTGTCAACGCAAAAAACGGCATTGTCTGTACCGCCACGTCAGCAATCTGCGTGTGTGTGTTTGTCCTGAGGGACTGCCACGTCACCAGTTTGTGACATGCCCCCCTCTTGAAATAATTGTAATCGCCCTCGATTACGACTGTAAAATAGATAGAGGCCATAAACTATCTTTGTAGACACTGACTGTTAGTACCAACACACTAGACACGACACATCTAGCACATGTACAAAGACGACAGTCACATCACTGCACATGACATCAGAAGACATCACATGACATTCCAAATCTCAAACCATGACTGTCAGCAACGTATTTAGTAACCACATCTAGATCCATTTCCGGACCTCACTTATGTAAGGTTAACTAATCCCATATTGCGATCATGTCCATAGAGACTTTCAACTCAAGCACTGTTGTGTGCGAGAATCTGTCACCTCAAGCACTGTCGTGTGTGAGAAATCTTTCATCTCAAGCATTGTCGTTTGCAAGAATTATTTCCGGGGATCCCAAATTATCACTAAGTTCATTCTAAACAGAGTGGTCTAGTCATTCATTCCATTGAATCAGTCGTGATTCATGATTTGTTATCAGGTTCACTCAGAAGCTGTCACTGATCCTCTCATTCTTAATCCTGCTCTTTTTCCAAAATTAACAGATTCTTTCATAAAACATTAGTTTTCTTCAAAATTCAAAATCATCTTCCAAAAAAAGTCTTGTTTCATAAATTCATAAAGCAAAATAATGCTAATTCAAAAAGCTATCCTGGAACGAGTATTGCCTCATCCTGTTGTTCTTTCAATTTGCCAGTCATTTTGATTCTTGTGCCCTTTTGGGATACCTTGTCACGATATCTCCTTGTTCTCCACATTCAAAAAACTTCCCTTCTTTGAAATATACATCTCTTGGTCTTCTGTCAGTGAAGGTCGTCTATCTCTTCGTCGATTGTTTCTGTGATGACTTGTTGAAGGTTCATCTGATGGGTAAGTCAATTTACCCGAATGTAAAGCAAATTCCCGCTTCTTGTGTCCCATCAACTGTTGTATAGTCTCGGACTTTCTTTCGAGACAATAATCTTGAATTTCTTTGGGAAGCCCACAACAAAACTGTTCAATCTGCTCCTTAAATTTGATCTTCTTAAAGGATAAAACAGGTAGAAAAATTTTCCAAAATCTTTCACAGTAAGAATCCAAAGATTCTGTCTTGACCATCCGAACATGGTTTTAGTCAGTAATCACATCTCATTCGTCTTCTTGTGTGATCCATGAAGAAATAAAGAGTTTCTTGAATTTCAACCACTTTGTCGGTGCTTGTTTCCTTAACAGCAAAGTGCACCACTATGAAGCAAAAACATCACAATGACTCTTTGAAGTTCATGTCCAATCTAGTGGATACTTTAACTATCCTGGGGTCTCTGTCCTCTCCCAGATCCATGTCTTCCAAATCATCTTCCCTAACTCTTGAGCTCTTTACCATTTTCTCATCAAAGATCTGCTCTACATGTTTAATTGCTTCTCATGCTTCCTGCTTCTCTTGTGACTTTTTGGTGGAAGTTGAAATACCTGAAACATTTTTGTTGTTTGTCAGTTGTGGATCAGGTGACTGGTCCTGATTCTGAACTGTGTCTGCAATTTTTTGAACATCAACCTCAAAAATAGGAATAACTGTCTCATTCCTTTGAAGAAACTCTTCTTCCTCATCTTCTTCAATTGCTTCCCCCATATTAATGCCCTCTGCATACAAAGGTTGAAAACTTGGTGGGATTGTTTTCATGGGTATTATCTGCATCCTAAACTTCTTCTTACCCCGTTTGATCACAATGGTGTCTGCACCCCAAAGTTGCTTGACTTTAGCTGCCCTTAACCATGGTCTTCCCAGGATCATTGGGTAAGAACAGGTTGTTTCTTTGAGTCTGAGAATCACAAAGTTCACAATAAAAATTAATCCTGCAACATTTATGGTTTGATTCCTAAGAATACCCAAAGGTTGCACTCTCCTCTGATCTGCCATTTTCACTTGAAATGGTGCTGGTGCCCAATTTGTCAATTTCAGTTTCTTACAAACTGATTCAGGAAGAATGTTAACTCCTGAACCGACATCCACTAACACACCTGACAAGTACACCTTCCCAATGGAAATGTTGATCACTGGAACTTTGTAGTCTACATCCACTGGTGCTACATCTCCAAAATCAATATGTGCTAGATGGATATGTCCCATTTCTTCCTGCGGTAATTTCTTTCCTTTAGCTTCATCTGTCAGTTTCCTGAAGAACACCTGACTGAAGTCAGGGACCAATTTCAAGAGCTGTCCCACTTTGACTGAAATTGGGGCATCCATAAGGGCTTCAAAAAGGTCATCAGATAACCCCTTGGTAGAAGATTGCACTAAATTATCTGGCTTCAAGGAATGCAGCAATGATGCAGAATCTAACTGCTTACTGCCCATCTTCTCCCAGATTTTCCGAACTAAATCTGTGGGAAATAAATCTGCTGCTTTGTGAGGTTTTTGATTAGATCTCTTGTACGACTCCTCTCCTGAGCTTCTCCTGAGCTTTCCTCAACATATTTTCCTTGCTTCTTTTCTTGTGGTGGAAACTTTCCCTTGGATCTTGTGATAGCTAAAGTTTGCACTTCCTGTGGTTTGTCAAACACTTCCTCAATTTGAATACAATGAGAGAAATCACACTCAGAAGTGTGTACAAAATCAGTGTATGGTTTTGCTAACTTTCCTCCTATTTCCTCAGTAAACAGTTTGTTGTCAGGTTCTGATGGTTGACTGCCCTGTTTTTCATCTAAGGTGTCAATCTCTTCCAAAAACATTGCATTTACATGATCTGGTGGTTTCATTCTACTATCATTGGAAGAACTAGTGCCTGCATTTGGGGAATTGAAATTCACAATTGGAATAGCTCTCTCATTCCTATGTTTACACCACAACTCACATGCAGGTCCTTGACTGTGTCCCATTGCACCACAATAATTACATGGTTGCATTGGATTATCGGTTTGCTAAAACCTTGGCCCATTTTGCCAACTCCCTTGCTGAAATGGCCTTTGTTGATTTGAATTCTAAAATCTACCCCTGAAGGGTTGTGGTGCAACCACATTAATACCTGCTTCCATCTTTGCTAAAATGTGGGCAGGTATCCTTCCCCTAAAGTTGGGATTATAGTAACACTTATCATAATCATGTCCAGTTCTTTGACATACCTGACAAAATGGAGTTTTTGCAGGACTTGGGAAGGATTGAGGTTGCATTTCCTTCAGTTTCTCCAAAATCTGCTTACTAATATTATTTGGCTCCTTGACTTCAGGCTTACCATTCTTTCCGTTGCCTTTACTCTTCTGCTTCTGTGCTTTGGACTCTTTCCTTTTGGATTTTTTCTTCTTCCTCCTCTTTGCACTCCATGTGTCATCTTCCCCCTCTTCAGGATCTGTTTCCAGATTAGAATCTGAGTCCTCTTCCTCTCAATCTAAGTCTTGTTTAGACTTCTTTTTCTTACTCTTCTTGAGTTCACTTGTGCCATATCTTCTTTCAGCTCTCATTGCTGCATCCACTATGTTGGCAAAATCCCGAGGTTGGGTAAGAGAAGCATGTCCTGCAATTGCACTCTTCAATTGCTTCCTCAAACCTCTACAGAAATAATCACCCAATTGCTCCCAAGAGGGCCTTTGATTGGCTTGCAACCTGTTCATCAAATTTCTAAACTGTTGGGCATAATCTTCAACCAACAAATCCTTTTGCTTGTTTTTTTTTATTTTCTTCAGAACATCTTTAGGGGTTTTCTCTAATCTGAACCTGGCCAAAAATCTGATCTTCAGGTTATCATAATCAAGGAATGCAGCAGTACCATACTACATGAACCAAGACATGGCTTTTCCCTTTAATGTTGCTGCAAAATGCTCCTTCTTGATAGAATCGTTATAAAGTACATCATACCCACTAGCAGACCATCTTGTCTCAAACTGTCCCACATGATTGTCAGCATTCTGGGATTCTTTCCCACTGAATTTTGTTGCCTCTACTTTAGGGTTGTGTGGTGGTTGTGCCATAATGTGTACTGGTTGAATTGGTTGACCTCCCGAAGGATAAAAAGTCAACAATGGTAAAGGTGGTGGTGTAGGAAACTGCAGTTGCCTCTTTGCCCTAAAAAACTGATGGAGTGCCTGAATGCCAACTAACTGATGGATGATTCTTTCAGAAGTTGGGTTTCTTCCCTGCACTGTTGGCCGAGGTGAAGATGTTTCCCTTCCTCCTGTTGTTGGTCTCCACTTGTGTTGCTGGTCTCTCCAAGTCCTGTTCCTTTAGGAATTGGTGGCAAACCTATAACTGCTCCTACTTCAAGAATTTCTTCCCCTACATGACCCCCTGATCTTTGAAGTTGAGATTCTAGCCATGATTCATATCTCCTTCTCTGAAACCTGGTGCCATAGGAGATGTTTGGTGGTTCATCCCCTGAATCACTCATACATGTCTCCTTCTACTTGGGATCTTCATGAAGATTATGAGTTGTCTACTTGTGCAATTAACCAAACTGATTGGACCATTCACTAATCCAAAAGGCAAAAACTGTGCTTTGTAAAACTGAAAAACCTTGGAAGCAACCTAAAGCTTTAAATCACCAGGCAATTTGGGAAAATTTTCCTGAAGGAAAATCAGGTTATAATCCTCCTGTCTTTCCTCCTCTGACTTCCAATTAGAGGATGCTTGCAGGAAATCTTTAGGTTCACAACCCCATATGCCCCAACTAGACCCCATTGCCCATTAAGGCTTTGATCAAAGTTTGCTCCACAATCAGCAAGATCGCCAAGTGTTATGGAGGCATACATGGAGTGGGAATTACGATTATATTAACCATTCAAACATTACATCATAACATCACAGAATCAAAACTGTTTCAGTACCCGTACTGATTCAGAACGGAATCACGGTACTGAATGGAAACTGAAGACAAAATACACAAAGAAACACAGAGTCTTCATAGCCGTAGCCTTTCATTCATCGTCCTTCTGTCATACAACGCGCTACCATCATGTGCGAGGCCTACTACTAGGAAGAATGAAGAGGCACAAAGCTCTTCACTAATTACAAACTGAAAAGTAAACTACTAAGGTTCAATAACACTTTACTGAAAGAATATGCAAGGCTAACAACTCTCTCTCTCTCTCTCTCTCTCTCTCTCTCTCTCTCTCTCTCTCTCTCTCCACACGCGCCCTCTACTGCACCTATCATACACATCATGGGTTGGACGATATTAAAATCATGCATTAACCAGATTCCCCCCTTCCTCTCTCCTCTCACTCCTCCAAAGTCCACATCAGCCTTGATCACTTTCTCCATCCCCTCCACCCAAGTCCCCACTCGTGCGACCCCCATCACCTGCTGCCCCCATCGCCTACTGTCCCCCCCCATGGAGGTCACCTAATAAAAGTGTAACCTATCACGTGAGTTTAATAGAAGGGTATTTAAAGTTTTTGAAACTTACAGAAATATAAATACAGAAGGGTATTACTTTTTCAAATTTGAAAAAAACTTACAGATTTTAAAAGAAAAGGGTACATTATATTCTTAACCAAATTCCCAGATAAGGGGTTTTACAAACATGTTTTGAACGCATGTGATATAGTAGTTTTACACATAGTGAACCCCCCGAGCTACCCCCACTGTGGATCTGCTCCCAGAGAGTCCATTGTCTAGAGAGAGAGAGAGAGAGAGAGAGAGAGAGAGAGAGAGAGAGAGATTCTATGCCTCCTTCTTTGTTTCTTTGCTCGGGCAAGTCTGTACTCGGTGCCTTTGACCTACCATACACCATCGTCGACGAAAAATAAAACAAAATCTCTCTGTTTCTCCCATCTTGCCTTGAGGCATCAAACAATGCAAAAATATCTATGTCTTTGCTCTCATGTGGACACACATGAGAGCAAAAATATGCAAAAATTTTGTTTCTTTGCCCGGGCAAGTCTGTACTCGGTGCCTTTGACCTACCATACACCATCGTCGACAAAAAATAAAACAAAATCTCTCTGTTCTCTCAGCTTGCCTTGAGGCATCAAACAATGTAAAAATATCTATGTCTTTGCTCTCATGTGGACACATGTCATCTCTCTCCCCCCCTCTCTCTCTCTCTCTCTCTCTCTCTCCCCTGCATTGCATGCATTGTATCTCCCTTTTGACTTCTCAAAGGTACTTGAGCATCTCCAAAGATTTCTCTTAATAAACAAGGTGATAAGGCACGAAGGCCTGCTAAGTGAAGGGAAACAAGGGAGGGTAAGTTTAAGTAAGTTCTTACAATCATATGGAATTTTTTATGTGTTTTAATATAGAATTGTTCATCTATTTTTAAAAAGTGGCTCCTACTAACTTGCTTAAAATAAAATACACCGATTGAAAGATGCCTTTAAGATTTTCTCTACCCTCATTGCCTAGTCCTCACCTTCTGCTCTTGTCGCCAAAACCTTTTTTCGTTTGTAAGTTGTCCTTCCCTACCTTTGGACTCATCGCTACGAGCCTGCAAATTTGCCTTTCCTGCGTCTTGCACCTAAGCTTCTATGGACTTGCACCTACAGAGCAGTCCCCCACGTCATCTCCACTATGACTGTATCAAGGGAGGACACGAGAGAGAGAGAGAGAGAGAGAAGAAGAAGAAGAAGAAGAAGAAGAAGAAGAAGAGATATTCACCTATGCTTTATGAAGAGTCCCTACCTCTACTCTACGACGAGAGAGAGAGAGAGAGAGAGAGAGAGAGAGAGAGAGAGAGAGAGAGATTCTCTTTGGCTATGCCTTATGAAACATCCCTACCTTTGCTTTGCAAGCGACGGGGAGAGAGAGAGAGAGAGAGAGAGAGAGAGAGAGGGAGAGAGAGAGATCCCTAATTGGGAGGCATGGCCTCCATGTGGTTTGCACCCCCCTTCTCAGTCCTCTACCTCTAAATCTCCTCAAGCATCTTCTTGTCATCTCCACTAATGGGCCATTTTTTAATTTTCTTCTAGTTGGTACCCGCTACTTGCAAATGGCTTATAGATTATGAAGGGGGCCCCAATAATAAGGTAAATGGTGCATATTGCACATCAATATTTTGAAACAAAAAGGAAGTAAAATAAAAAGACACATTAAAAATCAAAACAAAAGAATATTTTAATGCTTTCAAATAAGCATAGAAAATAATTAAACAATTTAGTGGTGATTTTTCTTGAAATCCTCAAATGAGAGAATCGTTTATCAATACCTCACTATATCAGTGTTCGAGAAAAGTGTGTTTGAGTTTAGGCTTACGCCGATTGAAAATCGAGATTAGCCGGTTGCAAAGGATGGTAAAGGGAAAAAAACCCGATAAAAATATACTAGAAAATAGTTCGAACATTTTGCAAATATAAAAATTTCTACTAGTATTTCCAATTTGTATTTGTATAAGGAGGAAACTTGCTGCTTAAACAAAAATTAGACTTTCTCGAAGACTGCATCATAAGATCAAACTCCTTCGAATATTTTGTTTAATGTTTTGATCTCTAAAGTCATTTTTAAGCATGCAGAAAAAGTAAATGCGGCTTTGGAGAATAGCTTTCTATTCATAAGACTTTTGAATCCCTTAGGGACACTTGTCTCTCCGAGAAATTTGAAGTAAATGCTCTAAATGTCGCCTTGGAGAATAGCATTCTATTCCAAAGTTTTAGCTTTCTATTCAAAGACTTTTGAATCCCGTAGGGATACTTGTCTCTCAAAGAAATTTGAACCACCTTTGCCCATAGTGCATTAAGGCCTTTAGCAGGCCAAAAATGTTTGACACAATGCCTCGGAACTCTGACCCCATGCCTCGGTCTCTACTTTCGTGAGAGCATCTGCACTAAATAAATTTTCTTTCTCTAAGTCCGTCGCCCTCGCCTCAACGCATGGCCTCTCTCTCCATGTGCCCTCTCGTCCCTTTTTGCCCTCAAAGGATTAGAGGATCTCTTTAGATTCCTCTTAATCAAGCATGTCGAAAAGAATTTGGCACACCTACGAGCTGCAACTTAATCCATGAAGGGTAGGTTTATAAAGGGCCCTTCCTAAGCAAGGTTTCCTTTGAAAACGCCCTTTTGGCTGGAAGCACATCTCACTTTCCTTGTCTTCACGAGGGCCTTAGGCAAATTGCGTAGGAAAGCTTGCAATTTCTAGGCTTCAGCCTTGCATGAGGGACACACAGGCTATACCTTTAATGCCGAAATGAAAGAGGGAGATATGTGAACGTTCAATTATCGATGGAGGAACTTCCACTTTGTTGGTTTGTGGAAATATGCGAAAATGGTGGCAGATGCTACAATATCAAATGGCGGGTGGTCAGTCACATCGTTCAGCAGGGGTGTACCGGTGTGTAGTGACTACTATAAAGAGAGAGAGAGAGAGAGAGGGAGGGAGGGAGAGAGGTTGTTTGTGCGCGCGCGCGCGTGTGTGTGTGCGCGCGCGCATCCGCGCGAGAGAGAGAGAGAGAGAGAGAGAGAGAGAGAGAGAATGGCGCCTGGCGATGTCGAGACTATGGAGGTGAAGGCGGAGGTGCAACACTCGGCGGAGAAGGTGTGGCAGCGGTACGTGCATGAGATGGATAAAGTGCTGCCGGCCTCCATGCCCGGCCACTTCAATGAGATGCTTTACGTGGACGGCCCTCCCCTCGCCGTCGGCAGCACCTTCATTGTCACGTATCATGAAGGTAATTAGTACCATCCACCCTAATTTGCTGGTTTATTTGTCCACTATTGGCACACATTCAAAGGTACTAGGGTAAAGATCTAGGGTAATACCTCCTATTTAACAACCTTTACCCCGTCAACGTCGACGGGCGGATTATTCATGTGGTGCCATTTTGGGCATGGAGGGGTGCAATCCCTAGTCGTCATCAAGATCGAGCTGCATCAAAATCTTGGAGCAAATAACCCTTCACAGCCCGAGATCGACACAATTCTCTGCAATCACGTGTATAAAAAAGTGGCACTAGTAGCGAAGTGTGGCCCAATCAGAGATCAAAATTGAGAATGGAAATTGAACCACAATCCAACGATGTATAACTCTACTCGGTCGCGCTAGCCACCAAAACACCCACGTTCAAATACTCCAAAACTTGTCCTTGCTTTAGTTATTTTTTAGGGGATTGCCTTTCCACGCATTGGACCCCAACCCATTACTGGCCTCGTACCCTACCATATTGTATCATGTGTCTACGTTCAAACCCTTAACTTGCCTTGTGACTAAATGCCATGGGGTCTTAAATGACCCCCTAGCCATGGGATCGACGGCGCACGATTGAGGGCTGCGATCTCGAGGAGACCGAACGGCGATAAAAAATTAGGCGACGGGTGCAGTTTGGAGATTCGAACTTGGGCATGCGATGTGGCAGCGTGATGGGCTGACCAAGTGCGCGTACACATTTATTTATGTTTGTTTGAGTTTACACACCAGATGTCCGAATTTACAAAATGTGTTCGAGTTTACTTTTTGAAAATCTGACAATGTCCAACATCTTTGCTTTTGTGCGTGCACTTCTCCTCCGTGGATCCTGTGGGTTTGGGGGGGGGGGGGAGGGGTCATTTAAAGCCCTGTGTTCTTTAGTCACGAAGGCTTAGCTTGCACATCTTCATCATAACTCCATTATTGAGACTAGATATTATTGACCATTGATCAATTTCCACATCTTTTAAGCACTTACTTATAAGGATCTTGCTGACTGTAATTTTTCTCTTTATTTTTTCCCAGACATACCTCATTATAACTCCATCAAATTTAGATGGGATGAAATGAACCACGAGGAGCATCACTTTAAATGCACCCTCATTGATGGCGGTGCTCTCAACAAACACTTCTCTTACCTTGCCTACACCTTTAATATCCTCCCAGGTTCCACCCCAGAATCCTGTGTCATGCAGTACATTGTTGAGTTTGTTGATCTTGAGAATCACACTTTCCATGCCTTTATAAAGGAGGAACTAGAAAAGTTTTGCAACTTATTAAACTCTCACCTCCTTACTACCTCAAACTAAATGGGAAAGAAGCTTGCTTGTAAGCTACAAGTATGGTTGTGTCCCTCTAGATCTTGCATGTTGATAACTACACTTGTACAAGTTCGCATGTCCTTTCTTATTGCATACATAGACTCATGTGCCATACAGAGATATGTACATGATAAATAACTGAATATTCCCACTTGCCAGGGAGCCTCTTGTATCCATCATAAATAAACACACTTTGAGAATTATCTTCTTAGAATGGCATGAAATCTCTTTCTGTAATTTCCCTCTAGTGCGATTCCTTTGCAATTTATATCTACGTACCTATGGCTTTTTTAATGAATCTTTGAGACAGAAATTGAAATGAGAGTTGCCATGTTATTTTAGGAAAGGAAAGTTGTGTGTGTGTGTGTGTGCGTGTGCGTGCCATCTTGAAAGATGGGCATACTGTGCAGTCTTGTAATGCATATTGAAGCTCAGCGCCTGTTGACTGTGGTGAATGCACTATGTTTCTCGAGGGTTGCTGAATGGATTCCATTTGTAGATAAATTGCCTATTTAACCTAGTGAGGGAATCTATTCTCTCTCACTTAGCCTTGCTTTGCATGGGTGTGTATTTGAAAGTGTGCGAGGACTGTAGTATTATCACTTGTCGATCTGTATTGTGGATCATGGACATCGTGCCTGCATCTTTGCAGGTGCTCTGTTGTTGTCGCTTTGTCTCTATATCGCTCAATATCTACTGACAATGATCTATAATAACTTTTTATGGTGATGGAATGATTTAATGTAAAAATTGATTTTAGGCCATATTTTTTAGATCAATAGTGACACTCACCTGTTAGTAGGCAATTTTTTTTGTAAGGGGCCTTGATCGAACCCATATGAACATTTGGTACTTGGATGGGTAGATTAGATGCTATTCCAAATGGAAATGTTTAAACAATAAATGTAACTAAAGTTATTTTGTCGGATGTAGACGTTTATTGGTGATGCTTAATCGATGCTCACTTACTTCTGATAATGCTGCTTGCTTATTGTGGATAAAGCTCTAGGTCCCATACTTGGTTTGAAACTCTATATTTTTCAAAAATAGCTTGATGTGTAATCTTCATTTTGGCTATTGCTTTTTTCAAAATCCAGAACTAAAACCTTGAATGATTCTGCATTCTGTAAAAAAATGCTGATTGAAATAGCTCTACATGTTAACTTTTTGGCATGGAGTGCAGTCGCACTTTCAGAGCGGGTAGAATTAAAGACCTAGCGTGGGTTTTGTGTGGCTCAAACTTAGGTAAGGATATGGATGTTGTATTTGTTGACAACTTTCAAAATCTACTATGGTTGACTGCTATGGAACTTATTGCATAGATTTTATCTCACTAGTTTTGGTATCTTACATTATTACTGGCTTAGAATTTGATTCTGACCTAGTTAATAACCATAGCTCTAATGCTTTTACTGAGGTATGAAGATCCTGTATAATAAAATGTGACTAGTGTCTGGGCTATTTTGGTACTGCTATAGGTTTATGCTTGGCTTGGATATTTGTGATTTTGACCTAATAACATGCATCATCCTCTCAAGTAGCTTTTGATTTAATTTGTCTCTTGAATACACAATCGGCTTTTTAAGTGTTGAAATATGATATTCCACATTTGTATTATAGATTTTTGATGGTTTTTTAGATGGTGATCTATTTTTATAATGGCTGCTTACTAATCTCCCATGGTATTGCTGTTTGACTAGATAATTGATCCACTTTTTCCCAAGTATGGATAGCCTGTTAGTTCTGCTTGTCTTTTAGTGCAATGCACAAGCGCCAACCGCTATGAGTACACACACACGCACACACACACACACACACACACACACATGAGATAGAGATGTTTCAACATCTTTGGAAAATTTCTAAGAGACATCGTAGATCTATCAAACAAGTCTTGAATTCAAGTTGGGTTACTCAAGAGGGAACTGGGATAACCAATCTGTCACATGAGAGAGAGAGGGAGAGAGGGAGAGAGAGAGACTATCAAAGATATTGTTATCTAGCTCAATTCCTTGGTCTTTATCAAAATTAAAAGTCTAGAGAACTATTATGCCATTTGTAATTATCCATTGAGGTTGACCTCTCTGTAGATTTTGTTGATAAATAAAGTGAAGGTTTTTATTTAAGTGCAAATAAATGAAAATGGGATGATTACACACAAATTGATGCAAGCTTCAACACTAGTCTTGTAGAGAGAAAGCCACGACTGTGGCTTTTAGAAACTAATTCTGTAAACAAAATAATATTAATAATCAATCTTTAAAAGAAAAATTCTCGACAAACAATGCGAGTTGATTAAAAGTAATACGAAAATAAATTAAGGCCTGAGGTGCATTTCTATGGTTATCTTTATTTTTCAAAACAAACAAAATATTACAATCTTAATGTTTCCTCTATAGATATATATACCCGGTATATACTAGAAATTTCAAACTTTTACACTATCTAGAGAAAGACTTTAATAACATTTGATAAAGTTGAGCAGATAATTACAATTTTACACTAAGATTGCCCTATTTTGCAAGATAATTGTCTATTGTTGGACGTTTCAAGTCAAATGATGACTTTGAAAGTCTTCTTGACATCTTAAAATCATACTATGCATTGAAGGGAGGAGCTCTCAACTCGAGGAGAAGCGCGGCACCGGCAAATAGCATTTTAAAATGCTGGCATTTCAAAGGACCTTGAAGATGGCAAAACGGCCCCTTGTGCACACATTTTTAAATTCTTTGATGACAACACTACTCGATGGTGCATCTCCATTGGCCTTTGTGACGGTGAGTGTATTTTCCTCATTGGCATTTTGAGACACATGGACTAACAATTTTGACTGGCCAATTGTGCATAGTGTTTTGGTGTGTGTTGAAAATGCTAAACGAGCAATGATAAATGGTGAACCGGGAAACAGTTCGAACGCTGCAGGCAAAGAGGGCTCAAGGGCTGGCATTTGTGAGTTGTGCTAGTATTGCATTTTGAGCCGCTAGGGTGGGCAAGGAGGTGTTTGAGCGAGTAGTCTCGATGGTGTCCTTGCAAATGTTGCTACAAGGCCCTGAACTTTGTGATCTCTTTTAGTAGTGCTATGAAACACCTCTAGAGTTGGAGAAAATGTGTCCGTTTGGTACATCGATATTGCCCGCTCAATCAACTATTGGCTATAAATAGTGCATTGACCAGTATTTAGAACTGCCTTCCCACATAGGAAATCCTCCAGGGAGGTGCATGTCCCTTTTCCTTGTGATTGTGAATCCCAAGGTATGGTTTGAGTCTCAAAAAAGGACAAAGGAAAAGGCAATCTTGATGGGGAAAACAATGATACATATTCCACCAAGGAAGACGACATGACTCACATGCAGTGGCCTCAACTTCAAAGTTCTAGCTATCTGGACGTTGTCATCACTTGCTTTAGCCATAGAGAGGTCTACAAGTGGCAAAGAGAGGCAGTTGGTACTCTCTATACATAATTTGGACGTTTGAACTCGTAAGTCAGAGCTCAAGGCACATGTATCTGGCAAGAAACAAACACAATGTATACAAAAAACCCGAGATGTCCACTTAGAAAAAACACCATATACCACATGTGAAAAGAAGGATATTTTAAAAACAAAATATATCACATGTGAATAGGAGGCCATTTTAAAAACTCTATAGCAGTTCCTAGCACAAGAAGATTTATAAAATTTCTCATGTAGGAAAACAATCTTTTTCAGTGTTTTCATACAATGCATAACATCGTGAGCTTCTGCTCGAGAGGCACTGCATACCTAGCTAGGTACGATCGGGGGTAGGGGACCGCCGGCCCCGTGGTAAGTCACAATGTGGGAATTATTGTGAGAATTTATCCAAAACTTCTTGTTATAGTGATGAAACCCTAGGTGTGATGCAAGGTCGACAGCCTTGGCCTGTGCGCATGAGGCAACTGCATCCAAGGGTCGGAGGGCTTGCGGTAGGTGTAAGGGAGGCAGCGAGCTGCATGCTGCTCTCGAAAACAGCTAGACAACGGTTGGGGGTAGGGGATTATCCCAAGGAAGGAGACCTGGGTGCTCTTGGCTTTGTGGTGGTTGTCTTTCCTCGCGTGCAACACCCTCTTTTTGGATATGGGGCCTAGCGGCGGGCCGGCGGCTTCCTCTTCATTTATGAAGAGAAGTTTGCTGGTGGATTGCCAATGGAGGTGCGGCTGTTCGTGGTACCGGTGGTACCAATTTCAGTCATTGTGGAAGGCTGCTCGCCTTTTGGGTCGATGCCTTTTATGGCTTGGGTTCGTGTTTGCGGCTTGTACAGTTTGAGGGCTGCATGCTACCTGATTTTGCTCGTGGTTGGACGCGAAGGCAGGGAATTTGGTGTGCAGGCTCTATTCCTTGGTGGCAGTGTCGGGATTTACCTTGGATACATAAGCTTCTTGACCGCGGCAACGCGTGGGTCACATGCTCTAGTCTCGTGATGGAGCCCTTAAGTTGTGGTTTCTCTAATAGAATACCACTCACTTATGTAAGTTTTGCAAAAAAAAAAAAAAAAAAACCTATATATAATTTTTTTTTGAGTGCATTAAGTTCTCCTCATGTAAATTTTAATTCTAATGAAAAAAGAACCTTCGTATAGATAAAGATAATTATAGAACTAATCATCTCTTTAAAAGAGATCCCGATATAAATTGTATATACTCCAACTATAAGCATATATTATATTGAAATTTGTTACAAATACATGTCTCGAGAGAATTTCTATGTAGTTACAACTATATACCTTTTGGAAAAACGCAGAATTGTGAGGGATTGTATTAGAATGTCATAGAGCACTAGGAGAGGTTGTGTGCTCTTATGACGTTGTTAGCGACGGAAATACATTGGGTTTTTATAACCCCCGGCATCGTTAAGACCGTTGCTAACAACGTCCATACGAGAACGTCGCTATAAGCATCGCTATAACAATCACTATAAACGTCGCTATATAACGACGATTATAGCGACGTTTGCAGGTCATCTATAGCGACGTTTATAGCGACACTGCAGAGCCTTATATAGCGACGCCCGAGAGGAAATTTTTTTGGTGGCAGGGCATTCAACCATATTGAATGTTTCATTAATTAATTCACCTTTGAAAAAAAGTGCAAAGGTAGATATAGACCCAAAATAGTCACCCACAAGACAATATAACCATTAACTCCATCATCCATAGTACGTATTGTTTGCAAAATAAAGATACAAAACTGACAAGCGTGAATTGATGAAAGTAAATCAATGACAATTGTATACATCATAGGCAAAATCACTTGATTGTTAAACTTTGCAAATATAATAGTTACAACACCATTGTCATTATTGAAAAAATATACATGGTTTTCAAAAAGACGTATAAAAGTCGTCTCATGATACATAAGCTATGACAAAAAGAAACTAATGCTATCTAGCTACGGCTAAACTGATGTCGTCTAATCAAACGTCTCATCGCGTCCAAGTGGCATATCTGTCGGATTCTGCAGAAAAAAACAATAAGATAGTTTTTTGTAAGTATAAACATATAGCGACGTTTATAAAACAATACAACAAATAGAAAAGAGTAAACCCTAATACTAACCATGCCGTCGCGAGAACTCAGAATGTCCATCAGAGCGTTTAAGTCCTTCCTGCCTGCGTACTCGCGCTCGTACGGTGTGGGATCACGTCCTGTCATCGACCACTGTCAAAAAATACAAAGAATCCATTATGTTAGAATTTAAAAACCTATAAACCCTAAACTATCAAGCATAAAGAGCAATGCGAAAACACTTACAAAATCGGCCTCAAATGATGTCCACTCGCCGCTCCCCAAGTGGTGCGAGCTCCCTGCCTCTACTCGCGCTCTGGCTACCTCCTTTTGTTGCTTCCACTTGTCGGGATTCTCGTATGCTGCTTTCTTCGCATTCTTTCAATCTTCTTTTGCCAGCCAATCTGGTCTATTCCACCCATGCTTGATTGATTTTTGCACTTCGGAACGCTTGTGCTTGCAGTATAATTCGCATATTCGAACCTTCATCAGGTCTTCATTGAAGCGTTCATCCTGTGTTGGAACGGGAAACTCGTCATGAAGCATGTTGATGACTCTGTCTTTTAAATCATTTGGTACTTCACTCAAGGTGTTTAGTATGTAGTGTCTAAACACCTGAGAGCAAAGACCGCGCATGCGCGAAATCTCCTTCTTGCCTTCATCATCCAAGATAATGCCGCCGCTGAAGTCGACGTAGTAAGGCAAGCCTTCTCGCCGCTGACGCGTGAACTTGAGTGTCCCGGTAGGGGTCTCTAGTGGCGTGTCGACGGGGGTATAGACGTCAGGTGTCTCTACTGGAGTCTAAGCCCCGAAGCGAGGAGTGTCCACTGGAGTGACTCCTGGAGGAGTAGCTAGTGGTGTGTAGCCACTAGGAACCGTGCAAAACCCGGTGTCGATGGCGATGCTGTGGCTGGTGTCGCGCTGAGCAAAGAGTCTCGTCGAACACGAAGCGGTATTGAAGTATCGACGACGGCATCCCCACAACAACCGCCACCGCCACCACTAGAGCGTCGGTGCCTAGACGAGTGTGAAGATCGTCTCATCGACACCGAAGCTTTGGAGCACACTGAATACTCCAAAACAGAGGGAGATGTGGTTGGAGTAGGAACGCGCGATGGTGCGCCAGAGCGATGACGCTCCACGTACCACTGTCTTTGCTGGGGTGACAAAGAAGAAAGAAACTTCTCATCATCCATACCTGTATTAAACACACGAACATTTAAACTTAATATTGAATGAATAGAGTAGAAAACATGGACAAGTAGATAGATAGATAGAGAGAGAGGGAGAGAGAGAGAGAGAGAGAGAGAGGAGGAGGGATTCCTCTGTAGAGAGTTTTCGTTGAATGAGGGTGAATTTGTAAAAGCACTACGCTTTGGGTGTGATCACTACAACACTAAATGAAGATATCGACGCGTCTATATCGACGGCCAAGCTTTTCCACGCGTATATTGACGACATTAGCGGGCGTCGCTATACGCGTCGCAGTGTGCATCGATATATACGTGGAAAGGATTTATTTGCCATGCGTATAGCGACACGTATATCGACGCATATATCGATGCAAAAAAAATTAGGGGAAAAAAGCGAAACCCGCGCGCAGGGGCCATTTTTGCCTGCTCGGGTCTTGGCCGAAACCTGTTACGCAGGTATTATGTCCATCTCCACCTCCCCAACCCCTCTCTCTCTCTCTCTCTCTACCTCTACATCGTGTGTGTGTGTGTGTAGGAAAGAGAGAGAGAGAGAGAGAGAGAGAGAGAGAGAGAGAGAGAGAGAGAGCGGTGTGTGTGTATGTGTGTAGGAAAGAGAGAGAGAGAGGTGTGTGTATGTGTGTGTGTAGGAAATAGAGAGAGAGAGAGCGGTGTGTGTGTGTTACCTCTATGAAGTACCACCAGTTTGATGTAGACTTTGTAGGATGAAATATCACCTGCCAGAGCCACATAACTTACATGAGAGCTGCCAAGCACATAAATTCTAAAATGGGATCTTAACTATTTACATACATACTTGTTCACAATGCTCGGTTAGTACGAAAGTGTCTCTTAAGTCAGTCCATTTCTTAGTTGAATCCACCTCAAGAAAACCAGACTCTCCTCTACGCACAGTAGCGTTGTGACCCTCCATGATTATCTTGAACCATTGCTCGTCGAACAAGTCGACAAAAAATCCTCTATAATCGATTCTCAAAATCTCTTGTAGCGTGCCGAAGTAAGTGAGTTCCGCCACCACAGGATCTGCATTTGAGGACCATCGTCGACTAGACTGTTCAAATTTTGCCATGATTCCACAATCTTGAGTAAAACGCTTTTTATCGATCCGTTCCACCCTAAAATGTCGACCTTTACACCATGCTGCTGTGTATGACTTATACTACAACGACCAAAGATTATGAGTGGCCGTTCAAACATCTAGAAAGTCACTATTCATACATTGCAAACTTACCTTGGTCGCGCAACCCCGAGAGTACTCCTACTCTTCCTCAGTCACTTCTTCACCGCACTGTTGTGCGCTTTTCAATTGGTTGTGCAACCATCTTAAGCTCATGAATGTTGATAGGCTCTCCAGACCCGTCAGATAGTGCATCGGTGGTCGTCTTCCCCGTCTCCACTCGATTCATGCCCTTTGTCGCTCTTGCTTTGCATCCTTATACTGTGAAATCCACTTTTTGCATCACTGGATTGTGAAGCATGCAAAATCGGTTGATTTTAGCCTCTAGATCTTCCGTCATCTTCTTCTCAACACCGAGATTGCACATGAAAATCCCAGATATCGGCTCATCATCTATGGTTCTCCATAGCGTGTCCCGGGCTTTATCAAATCCGTCTAGCCACTCTCCAATGTACACTAGGGACTCTGATACCAGCCAACCCTCTGCTATGCTACCCTCCGGACGTGCCTTCTGACGCACATATCACTTGAGCGTTTTCATGAAACGTTCTAAAAAGAACATCCATCTGGAATGTACTGTGTCAGCTATTTCCACCTCATCAACTATGTGAACAAGAAGATGCACCTGAATGGTTAGCATGGTAGTAGGAAAATGTTTCTGAAACGTGCACACAACCTCCGTAGCGTTTAGTTTGGTGAATGGTATGGAGTCTACATTGATCTCCTTTTGTGAGATCCATTGCACCAACTTCGCAAGTTTGTAGATTGTGTTACGGACGTCAAGAGACAAACATACCTCAATGGCAACCGGTAAAATAAACTGCCAAACACATGCAGCAATGTCCACACACGAATTTTTTACACAATTCCCACTATGATATATTCCACTATGAACATACCTGACACATTTTATGCCAGTCGTGTGACTTCAAACCGGTAAGCTTTCCTTCTTTAGTAAAACAGGTTCGGAGCGAGTGCATTATGCTAGTGGGGGTCCGCAAAGATTGAATGGTCTCTTTTACTTTGCGTTCTTGGGCTCTTGTGAAAATCCATGGTGGTTTAGGGAGTTTTATCGATCCATAGGACGCTATTTGCGGCCAATATTTCTCCATACGATCCACATTTCTAAGGTCAACCCTGGCTCCCAAAGTATCTTTCTTGCCGGTCAGATGGTCCCATAGTAGATTACCCACATTCTTGAATATGTGCATTGGATCGAGCAAGTGATTGATCATGAGTCGGATCCCGTATGGTAACTCGTACCATAGAGATAGTCTCTTCATCCCTGGGGGCAATCCGTCATCACACATCTCCTTCTGCTATAACCATGCTTGTGCAGATATCCTCGGTGGCTCTCTTCCCAAAAATCCATCGTGTAACACATGATTCTCTGGAAGATGCGCTTGATGACCTTCGTAGATTTGATTCTTTAATGTGGGCACCCTACGTGCATTCAGTCTAGGTCCACATGTGACACATGCTCTGTATCCGCTTGTTTGAAGCCCTGGATGTATACACATGATAATAGATCAGCTTGAGAAAAACCAAGAGTTACAGTGTTTGAGTGAGGAGTGTAAATCACCTGAGCATTCTGTTAGTCCGGGATAGTCATGCATGGTCCACATTAGAATGCCTCTGATCAAAGCATTTCATCGACCTATTTGTCAGCTCATATCCATCACTTCTATGCCAATCCACAATTGTTGTAGCTCTTCCAATAGTGGATGAAGATACACATCCATATTCTTCACTTTATATCGCCCCGGCATAATCAAGCTTAGCCATAGGTGCCTCTTCTTCATAGTCAACCACGGGGGAATGTTGTAGTTGACGATGACAACGGGCCATACACTGTAAGATGTTGATCTTTGACCAAATGTATTTACGCCATCTATAGCCAGGCCTAAGCGCAAATTTCGAGCTTCCCTTGCAAAATCCGACTATGTTCCATCTATATGTTTCCAGGCTATGCAATCTGCAGGAATCCATAGCACACCATCCGAAGATTTATTCTCCTCATGCCATGATGCTAGGGTGGCCATGGACTTACATTCGAAGAAATGCTTGATGTGAGAAAGCAGAGGAAAATGTCGCAAAATCTTTTGCGGAATTTTTGTTCCGTGGAGATCTACTCGATATCTCTCGGAATCACATTTCGGACACTTCTCCATGTCTATGTATTCCCCTCTGAAAAGAATGCAGTTTTAGGACAAGCGTGGATCAAATTGTAATCCATCCCCAAGTTTTGCAAAATATTTCTTGCTTACTCTCGGGACTCTGGCATTACATTATCAGCTGGTAGTATGTGCTCTTTGAGCAATCTACACAACATAAAAATACGGTACAATTATGTAAATATCGATCAGATCATTATACATTTAGATTTTTATTAAATTAAACTATTTGTAATAGATCACCTGAAAAGCGTTGTGACGCTAGTGTCACTCCATCCAAACTTTGCCTGCATTTTGAGAAGAACCAAAAGCGCTTTCAATCTAGACACACGTGATCCATTATACAATGGCATATTGGCTTCACTTTTCATATCATCATAGATAAGCCTTTCTAAGTCCATGATCGTCTCGATCATTTCATCAATCTCGGGCTCAAACATTGCCTCGTTGGGAATGTGGTCTGCATGATCATCCCCTGAGCTGTCAGAGGTGCACGGAGATCAGAACCATTGGGTTATAATCTCGTCTTTATTGGTCAATGCCTATATTTGTGGGTACAAGAAATCTACACACCCACGTCTACATGATAGTGCATGTAGTGGACAAAACCCCTTTGCCTCTTCTCTAGCTGTAGCATTTCACAGCATCTTAACATCTTTTCACAGTAGATCTTTTCACCATTCGTCCAACTCGAATTTTTTACCATAATCTCGAAGGTAGACTCTAATATAAAAACTCAATCCAAAATCTTATCTTAAATCTAACCTAATTGAACATGTGGTGATTCGCTCCGTTGAAGGGTAAAAGACATACCAATGGGGCTACTAGTTGTGTAGATGTGAATGGGCCTCACATATACAAATACTTCAATGCAAGAGTTTAATACTCGCACCTCTCCACCCCGTCGATCCATGACCCAAGTGATGGGACAAAATCCTCCTCGAAGCTGGCCCAGCCGCCGCCACTCACCAGGTGATGGGATAATCTCGTCTTGATGCAAACTCTTGCTGCGTCTCTTTGTTGCCACCACCTGTCTGGATTGGTCATCCTCTCCTCCCTCATACCCCTCCACTCCTCTCTTTCACGCCAGTCAGGTATGGCATCTGTGCATCTGACCTCCGATGCTTCATGTAGTTGCGCATGTGTCTCCTCATCCAAGCAAATGTATTCTCCAGAGAGGGAAATGGAAACTCCCGATGCAGCGTCGCAATAAGATAATCCTTAGAGACTTTATCCTGATCCCTCCAAGAAACCATGACAGACTACAATGTGTCAAAAAACCTGTTTACACAACTGTTGTATGCGGCCCATCACTTACTTCCCCTCAGGGGTCATAATGGTCTCATCGGACATACGATTGATGAGGTAGGCGTATCACTTTGGCATGTCCCTCCCATGAACTATAGCAACCCTGTTTGATGAATGCATCCAGGCCTCTAGGTGACCCCGACGCATCGGTGTAGTCTGAGCAGTGCCACAAGCAAGGACACTCCTTGGTGTGTCCTAGGGACTCTACAACACATGAGCTCCAGAAACGATGTGCTCCTCTCCACAACAACCACCACCGCTAGACTGTCGTGGAATTGTTGGTCCGCATGGTCCATCAAACATAAATCTAGATCTAATTTAATCTTAAACTCAAAATAAACCTAAATTTAATGTAATCTAACGTAAATCTAAATCTAGCGCGCGCTAATAAACCTAAACTAATCTAACTTAAAATAAACCTAAATCTAATCTAATCTAACCTAAATAAATCTAAATCTAATCTAACGTAAATCTAAATCTAACCTTATCTTAAACGATAAAAAGAGAAAAATGGTATAACCTTTCTATCACCCAAGTGTGGTAGATTGGTTATGCCATTTTCGTAAATAACGTAAATAAACCTAAATCTAATCTAATATAACGTAAATCTAAATCTAACGTAAATAAACCTAAATCTAATCTAATATAACGTAAATCTAAATCTAACGTAAATAAACCTAAATCTAATCAAACGTAAATCTAACTAAAAATAAACCTAAATCTAATCTAATTTAACTTGAATAAACCTAGTGTACATCTAACCTAATTTTTAACGTCTTTTGGGATAGTTTCCTACGACGTTAAAACTCTCTTCTTCTCGTGTGTGTGTGTATGTGGGTGTGTGTGTGCCAATAAAAAGAGAAAAATAGTATAACCTTTCTATCACCCAAGTGTGGTAGATTGGTTATGCCATTTCCCTCTTGAATAACAGGTCTTGAGTTCAACTCCTCGTCGTCTAGATCTTTAAGGTCTCTTGAATTAGTTTCCTACGACGTTAAATTAAACTCTCTTCTTCTCGGGTGTGTGTGTGGGTGTGTGTGGACGCCAATAAAAGGAGAAAAATGGTATAACTTTCCTATCACCCAAGTGTGATAGATTGGTTATGTCATTTCCCTCATGCATAATAGGTCTTGAGTTCAACTCTTCGTCGACTAGATCTTTAAGGTCTCTTGGGATAGTTTCCTATGACGTTAAGACTCTCTTCTTCTTCTTCTTCTTCTTCTTCTTCTCTCTCTCTCTCTCTCTCTCTCTCTCTCTCTCTTTTCCTCTCTCAATGTGTGTGTGCATTCTTTGTTTATGCATGTGTGTGTGCGTTTTTAGATTATGTATGTGCTCTCTCTCTCTCTCTCTCTCTCTCTCTCTCTTTTTCCTCTCTCAATGTGTGTGTGCATTCTTTGTTTATGCATGTGTGTGTGCGTTTTTTGTTTATGCATGTGCTCTCTCTCTCTCTCTCTCTCTCTCTCTCTCTCTCTCTCAAAAACACAATGTGTGTGTGTGTGTGTGTGAGAGAGAGAGAGAGAGAGAGAGAGAGAGAGAGGGAGAGAGAAAGAGGGGAAGGGAACATGAGAGTGAGGAGAGGGAAGGAGCATACCTGGCTCTCCTTCCTCTCCTCGTGTGTGTGTGTGTGTGTGTGTGTGTGTGTGTGTATGTGTGTGTGTGTGTGGAGAACAAAGAGAGAGAGAGAGAGAGAGGGAGAGAGCGCGTTACCTTTGCTTGCTTGAGCGCATGCTTAAAACTCAGATATGAGATCTGAGTTTTCGGACGCTTTCGATTATTTTTTAACCCCTGACAGCGTCGCTATAGGTGTCGCTACGAGCGTCACTAAGTTACTTATAAATTAGTGACGTGCATAGCGACGCCGTGGGTTTTCACATTTGAGCGTTGCACTGCAGGCGTCGCTAATATTAAGTACGTCTTGTAGTGGAGAGAATTACAGAAAAACCTCAAGCTCATGTTGAGCCTTGTGGTGTTGAGATTACATCGGATTCAAGCTGGCAAGTCACTATCAATATCATTGTTCAGGACTCATCCCAATGGCTCGGGTTGCCCTGAGTCAGTCATCCAAGTTGTGGCTTTTACCTATCACATAAATAAGCTCCTCACTTTCTTGTACAATCACTTAGAAATTGACCGCAGAGAGGTCGTTATCAAAGACACGAGAGTTCCTGACCTTTCAAATATCATAGAAGAAGCAAAATCTAACAAGTTGGGTGCAAACAAAAAGGGCACGATTTTGAAACTGGTTCCCCCTAAAAGTTACAACTATATACCTAAACAATCTATTATATAAAAAGCCCAATTTACTAAAGTAACCATTACCAAAAGCATTGCAATAGATGGTTCAAATTCACTTTTTTGAACTTGAAGTCACTTAAAAAACGAACTAGCTATTTTAAGAAAAGAATTAAATATATACAAATTAAAGTGAAATATCAATATATTGACTATGATTAGCTCTAATGTTTATTGTACTCTCTCTCTCTCTCCTCTTTGGAAGTGTATGATAAAAAATGAAATTTCGTTGACGGTGTAATTCATTAGAGAGCCACATACAATTAGTTAAAATCCATCAAATTACAGCATACAATGAGTAGAATTAGGTTCAATTTGCCTTCAAAATTTAACCGCAATGTTTGTAGATTCTACAATGTCTTTGAGTTAACTAAAAGGATCCTCTTTCCATCAAAATGCCATAGAATATTAACATCGTATATTTTTTACTAAACTTTGAAACTTCACCTTTGTCTATAAAAATCCATAGCACAATCTTTGTACAAAACCATTTCATATCTCCAATCAAAACACGACAGCTTTGTTGGGTATCATGTTGGGTATCAATTATCACAAAGTCTTCGGCTAGCCAATGGTGCTAAGGACAACATGCCACCATTATAAACCTTTACAATGGGTCTATAGTAGGCCTATTGTTTCCTTCGTATCTCCAATTTACAGACCACACTTTAGTTGTAATTAGAAAAAAAACTACGTCAAAAGTTGCATGAGCCATGCTTATAAGCTCCTTCCTAATTGTTCTTATTGCCCTCCTACTGCTACAAGGTAAAAGCTAATTTTTTGAGTTGACTCCACTCTCTCTAGATGGTGCAAGGATGAAGCAAGCAGATGCCTTTGAGATTTTAGAGGCATAAGCTACATGGTGGTGACCAACATGTAAGCACCAAATAACCCAAAGAGTAGTGTGTGCACACAATGGTGACTAGATGAACAATATGAAAAAACCATATCAATGCTTCTAACCTCACTGCTATTGTCATAGGTTAGACTGCATTCTTTGCATTCTTCAATTGACTTGCACTTAGCTTTCTGATTTTAAGCATCTTGCATTAGTCTGCTACCCAAAGGTGCAAGGGATGGGACTAGAGTTGAAATCACTTGGGTACTAGTCGTGGAGGTGGAGAGGTTGTAATGATATGTCTCTTCTAGTGAGGCAATTTAGCAAAGCACTCTCAAGGAGATTACAAAGTTGGGGGGTTTACTATATAGAGATCTTGTATAGTACATTCGTTCAAGAGGTATTTATAAATTCTCCTATTCTACAATTTTTAAGGTATATAGAGACCCCTTATGTACCATTTTTTCCAGTAAAAAGACCCCTTATGAACCAAAAAATTCACTTTTTCAATTTTCAACACCCTTCTATATGTATAGTTTTTGTAAGTTCATAAGAGAAATTAATCGCTTCTATTAAAATCACGTGCTATTTTACATTTTTTGAGTGAACCCCTCAAACTAGAAATGTTGGTGTGCACGTGCTATAGCTAACATGGGCAATGAAAGTGATCAGAAGATGGGGGATTTGAGATTGGAAGTCTAAGGGAGAAACAAACACACACACACACACACACACACACACACACACACACACACACACACACACACACACACAAAGCTTGCCAAACGAGGTGTGGTACTTTTGTAGACAACTCTAAACTTTCCAAATTCCCACCCAATATTTAATGAACATATGCTAAACATCAATGTTAAACAAAATCAGATGTTTAGGAAAAAAACCAAAATAGTAAGGCCTATTCCATCTGCAATTTGGTAAAAAAAAAACAACCAACTTCTAAGGTCTTTGCTATACCCATGCCAAAAGTGCTAATTTTGTCAAGTTTTAATGTAAATGTTGGCAAATGCTTCAAAAATTTCCCTTGAAAAATTATTAATGTGCACTTATTTTCATCGGCTAGGAAATATATTTTTGGCAAGCACTACACAAAGGCCAATTTTGAACTTGCAACCCACATATTAGAGACAGTGTTTGCAAACAGACATGGTTTATTGTATTTCTAACCCTACTAAAATTGCAAAATCCCGGCTAGATTTTGAGCTTGCCTTGAAGAAAGACCCACTTTCTGAGAGTGACTTTTTGAGAGTGACTCATTGATACGGTTGCAAGAGGATCCTATAAAAAATGGAAGAAAATCTAAAGTATGAAATATTTTCTCATTTTCTAAATATTTGTGAAGTAGAAAAGGTCGATTTTGCATAGAGTTGTAAGTTTGACCACTACTATTTGGACTCTTGCACTCCCCCATTCTGACCATTTCTTAAACACCTTGATTATGCTTGGAAAAATTAAAGGGCCCCAGAAGAGTCCATTGAGGCCCTAATGAAGGCTTATATTGTGAGAAGCCATGCTACTCCAAATTTCTATTTCACAATGGTGCTGCAGTAGAAAAAGGAACTCAACAAGCTTGAGTCTACGTGAAATCATGTAACTGCCCATTATGAAGCTTCAAAGTTGATACAAGATGGGGTGGGGCTTGTTGGAACCATCTCTTGAGAAGGACATTGTCAAGATCTAATATAGCTAGGAATTTTGGGGAATTGGTGTTGTGCATCTACCTAGCATAAAGAAGAGAATGGTACTCAACACAAACTGCCCATTATGAAGCTTCAAAGTTGATACAAGATGGGGTGGGGCTTGTTGGAACCATCTCTTGAGAAGGACATTGTCAAGATCTAATATAGCTAGGAATTTTGGGGAATTGGTGTTGTGCATCTACCTAGCATAAAGAAGAGAATGGTACTCAACACAAAATGATTCAAAACTAGTAAAATAACAACAAACCAAAGAGACAAGTGCTGAAGACTAAAGCAAGAGAGCACATTTTAGTCCCCCATAATCTATGGCACAAACCTGAAACTACCATGTATTTCCCATAATCCTTGGCAGCAAAACTAATTACTCATATATGCTCATTTTGAGCATGATTTAGGTTTGGGCAAGTGTACATTGATAGGACCCTTATGGGTGGGAAGTCCAAGGCATTTTGTTCTCTTAAATTCTTGAGGAAGAAAGCTAGATAGTTTCCAATTGTCACAGTCATCGAGCATGGTCGCCTCCTCATTATCCAACAAAGTTACCATGGTAGATGTACAACCACTATCCAGCTACTCCTAGCCTTGGGCCGCTTCATATTCACTACTATAGCATTTGCGAGCTCCTCCTCCAAATTTTGATCTTGCACATTATTCTTGTTGGATATGCTAGCTGGTAAGTTTACTATGGCATCAATTTCCATTGGAAAACTCACAATGAGTAAGACCTAGCTACCATTTTTTTTTTCCATATAAAATATAATTTTCTTGATGTATATCCCATTTTTTGGAGACATTTATTTATGGCATTTGAATAAGTTGGAGGTATGACACATTCAAAATGTGTAATGTGAAAAAGGAATAAAAACTAATATGCACGCTAATCTATAACACACACACACACACACACACACACACACACACACACACACACACACACACACACACATATATATATTGGTCCTACTACACTACCTTCATGTACTGCTATTACTTTTTGGGGGAGGGATCCATCTTTGGATTTCTAGATGGTTTTGCTTGGTTTTTTCTAAGTCGAGTAGTTGTGATCTTTGGTAGGCCTTTTTTATGCAATCATCCTAGTTTTATGATTCCCTTGCATCTAATTCAAAAGAAGAAGGTAGGGGAGCCAAGCGTGTAAAGGTGAGAGCTCGCGTCTAACAAAATCCACCTACTAGACTCTGAATTGTTTTCCTATTCGGAGCAGAGATGCTTGATGAAATCCTTAGATCCCCACGTCCCATCATCTTGTCCATTCTTGATTACTATCACTCTTTTGATGTAAGCATCTTTATTCTATTCTAGCCTTACGATCTTCTTAGCTCCTGCTCAAGTTTTCCACCCATGCATAAACCTTTATGAATCACTAAGTCATTCCAAAAATAAAATTTAAAAAATATGTAATTGTCTACTCATTGATTTAGTACCATGGCAAGTGTCTCTTTTCCCACATTCAGTGGTAAGAAGGAAGAAGACATCACCACTACGTTTTTGGATAACTTTGATATCGCTTGTGTGGTTTCCAACAACAAAGATGACGACGCATCACGACTACGAATCTTTCCTCTACTGATGAAAGTAGAGGCCAAGCCTTAGTACAATGCTTTGCCCCAAGCTACCAATTATGCATGGACTTACTACGTGCTGCCTTTGTGAAGAGGTTTGGTGGAGGCACAACCTCAAGAAAGTTATGCATGGTAGTTGCTGACAAAATTAAAGCAGGGAGGTTTGCTAGAGTATGCCACTTACAGATCAAATTTTGTGGATTTGTGGGATCCATAGGTTGCCTCACTAGAAGAAGGTGAAGGAGCACCTAATTTCTTGAAGAAGGACCATTTCATTGCTGGCCTGTGATCACCACTTAAAGAAAAGGTGAAGGGGAGATTCCCTGCAACATACAAGTTGGCAGTGGAAGTAGCTCGCCTTAAAGACAAGAAGCTGTGCATGCAAGTAAGATTCAATGAGTCAGAGGAATCAAGCTCAGTCCAACTAACCCCAGTAACTACAACAACTGCTCAGAAGAGCAGCAAGACCTGCTGAGTTGCGTCACTACTTTGCTTGAGAATCTATCTATGCATTTGGTGCAACAAGGGCATGCACACAACCTCAATCAAGAGCAAGGGAGAGGAAAATGAAGGGAAAACCAAGAATACCATTGCTATAATTGTGGGGAAGATGGCCATGGAATGTATTACTATCCACACCCAAGGAGGCAGAATTTCAATAGAGGAGCCAGACAAAACTAGATTTCACCACCAAGAGCAAGACAAGGCACCACAAAAAGCACCACCCATGAAAATCCTACAACCACTCATTCAAACACATCCACCACCATCACCACCACAACCTCTTATTCCACCCTTACCTCCACCACCAATTGGGAACCAGGTAGTAAGTATCATCACTCCTGAAGGTAAGGGAAAGGAGAAAGTGAAGGAGGATATCAAGGGAGTGAAAAAAGGTAAGACCAAGGTTAAAAAAGTAGATGCCTTGGGGGATTCAATCTATATACAAAGAGGGATGCCACCTACGAGCAGAAAACTTTGATAAAACCCCTATATATGATTCATATTAGGGAATATGACCCCCCTTTCTATGCTTATATGACAATCAATGAGGAAAACTATCATACCCCTATGTTACATATAAAATTTAGGTCTCACATAAGGGTGATAGCATGAAAAGGTGATGCAAAAAGTAGTGTCCTTGACACTTCTTGTGTGGCACTTATGGATGGTGCTTTAGAACACTTTTTTTAGGTTCTTGTGAAGACTAATAGTTTTTAAGTTTTTTAAAACTTTTTCGTCAACGACTTTAACAATTTCTTGGCTTTTGTCTGTCCGTCTGCCTTTCACGCGTACTGCTGTAGCTGAGTGACTCTCTCTGGAGTCTGATCTCTCTTTCTCTATCTCTGCTTACATGCCATGCAACAATCTACAACAATCTGCCTTCATAATGTGCCTCCATCTCTCAGGAGCCTTCTCTTGAAGCAAGCAAGAATGGCTTGTGTAGCCCTCTGCCTCATTAATGTCTACCTGGCTTGATGTAAGCCATATTACAGTTGATAGGTATTGGTGTGGCTTGAGAGAATCTGCAGCAGGGTATTGGTGTGGCTTGAGAGAATCTGCAGTAGGGTATTGGTGTGGCTGATCAGATGTGGCAGCAAGAATTTGAATAGCAGCAGCCTTCTCTCTACTCTCAATGTGGATGGCAGCCCATGAATAGATGCATCAGCAGGTTGGGAGAGGAAATTCAGCACCAACATGTTTGTGAGGGTGAGAATAGCTTAGAAGAGGAGGGGATGTTGCACTAGAGGCATTGGAAACCCCACATAAATACACGCACTGATAGGTTGGGAGAAGAAATTCGGCACCTTCCCCCCATGTGTGTAGGTGTGAACAGTTTGGAAGAGGGGAGTGTGCACCAGAATCATTATCTACACAGTTTGCAACTTGCAATGCATCCCACATCCACGGAGGCAACAATTGGAAACCAATAACAATATCCAAATGTGGATCACATTGGATGGCAATCCATGATTGCAGACAATGAGTTTGGTTGTAATGAGCATGCTCAAATCCAATGGAGTGGTCTCACTCATCTGAAGATCATGTAGAAGACAATCCAATACATGATGGGCTTCCCCCTCATGTCCGCACCAAGTACTCAACTTCAATTCGCCAAGAAGCCACATGCAGGATGTGACAGTATTGAGCCATGACAAAATGAGAGAGCCGTCAAAGCAAAAGAGAACGTGATGCATCATGCTTGTCAACGCCGGAAGATATGAGTACAGTTTTCACAACAATGGTGCTTTGATGGAAAGAAGCTACAAAAGAAATGAATTGTGAAGCTAAGAAAGCCACCTTTTTATTGCTTTTAGAGAAGCCAGCTTTTCGACAGTTGCACCATGGAGTAGAGAAATCTATACTCTCTAGCATACAGGGTACAATCACCAAAGTCAAATCATCCTTGTGTGAAGAGGAGCTGAAACTTAAAAGGGCTTTATGCATGATGCTGGTGAATAGCGAAGGGGATCCATCAAGGTCTATAAGCAATTCGGAGATGGCGAGGTTCACAGGGCTGCATTGACAAAATTTTGCAGCAGTTAATGAACGATTAAAACAGGCTGAGGTGGGAGCATTTCCATTGCAGTTATGCTGGCGCCAACAGCCTCAAAGCCGTTGCATCACATAGGAGATAAGAGATAATGTTTTTGCTTTTTGGCAAACGAAGACGGGAGTGTCGCCAAACAAAAAGGATGTGTGCCGAAAACGTCTCGGACAAAAAGCTTACATTAAGCATCCAATACATTTGCTTGACGAGTCACATGTATGCTCTGAAAATGCTTGAATTATTTTGTTCTCTTGTATGCAATAGTATGGGTACCATGCGTACATAGGTAGCAACTACATATAGGTAGTATTACATCAAGTATAATGCTGTCTATCAAGCCCGACATGTATGTAGGCTCCAAAAGGTAATCTTTTGGTACTTCTAGAGGACTAGCATTCATGAGGGGAATCAAGTACCTCAAGACGTATACATAAAAGAAATCAAAAGTGCTTTGGGGCAAGCTGCATAGACTCTTCAATACTACCAAATTTTCTATATGTTACTTTGTAGGTGTTGAAGGTTACCTTGAGTACCTACATGTAGATGGTAGTAATACTTTCCTGTCATCACAGGGGTTGGTGCTCAATAGCACCAATGTAAACTCATAAATCCTATTTGGGTACTTTTGGATGACCAATGTACATTCAATGGTAGTTTAAAACAACCTTTGTGAACTCATAGGTCCTTTATAACCATGCATGTATACTATTAGGTCCTCTTAGGGTACTTGAAGGCTTCAAAGGTACCTTGAGATTAGGTAGAAGCTACCATGAGACCAAACATGTACTTCCAAAATACCAAATTTAGGTATAGGTACTTTAGAGGTAGTCTTTGTGGTGCTTATTAAAGTACCAATTGCAGGGGCTTAGGTACTTTGCAAAAATTGATACTTCTTAAAGCTAGCATGAGACCAAACATGTACTTCCCAAATACCAAATCTAGGTATATAGGTACCTTAGAGGTAGTCTTTGTGGTGCTTATTAAAGTACCAATTGCAGAGGCTTAGGTACTTTGAAAAAATTGATACTTCTTAAAGTACCATTTACAATGTCTGAGGTACTTTAGTACCTAATGAAAGGTCTAGGAAAGTACCATGTTAGGTAGAAAATTTAAGTTACAATGACTTTGACCTTGTTTTGACTACAGGTTTTGATGAGATTTACTTTTCATTGGACAGGTGGAGCTCTATAGGAGATTCCAAATGCAGTATTCACACATCAAGATCTCTCTCAAATGTTTTGAAGGATTGAAGCCTTGGTTTGTTCGCAAGTTGAAGGATAGGTACACTTGCTGATGTATTGCTCACATACAGATGATATACAGCAAGGAAGCATTCAACCAGATGAGACAAAACAAGACAAGAGTGCACAGTGAAGGGTGTGGCTACAGTTGTGATATATGCTTCACAGAAGAGGTCCTAGGAAAGTATGGAGCTTCTGCGTACACGCACAATAGCATCAACAGCTTGGTTGAGATGGTATTATGTCCAAATCCATATGAGTCTACGTTTCATAAACTGTCTTGCTTGAAGGGAGAATGTGATGAATGTGGATCAAAGCGGTTAGTGCTCTGTCCAAGAGAAAAATCTGAAAATGCATTCCAGATTTCAGTAAAGGTGTTTGAAGACGTTGCGTCAGCCCATCAAGAAGGCAAGAAGCGCAAGGATCTATTGGTCATGGATGGTACTTTGAAAAAAGGCATATGTAATTTCACAATGTACAAACAAATGCATGGTACTTTGAAAAAGAGCCATATGTACTTTGGGCCCAAGAAATATGTACTTTGAAAGATAAATGCATATGATTTCTTAAATAAACCTATGATAGGTACTGTAAATTCTACCAAGTAATACAACAATATGTACAAGTGCCTATGTGGTACTCATGGTTGCACCTTCAATTTGAACTACCATACAAAAAGGCTCCAAAAAGTACCTTAAATCATAGTCACATACATGGACTTTGTGATTTCCACCAGTATCCCTCAGCTTTGTGAAGCAGTAGACAATAAACTTCCATTGGTGCTTACAAAAAGTACCATGATCTATTCAATCATTGTCAAATGGTAAATTTTCAGAGCATGACCTATTTGCTACCACATTTAAGCTCTACAAAGCACCAATAATGTCTCATTGGGTACTACAAAAAGCACCATGGTGTATATTATCGCATTCAAGCGGTGAAATTTGATAGTTCTACCTCATTTCTACCATCCCTAAGCGTGAGTGAAACATCTATAAGGATCCATTGGTACTTATATAAAGTACCATGTCATAATTAACCCTTGTGAAATGATGTAGTTTAAGTAGTTCTATCTACTTACAGTGCCTTGTTAAGTACCAATAAGACTCCATTGGCACTTGTAGAAAGTACCATGTGAAACACAATCCCAGTCAAGTGGTGAATATTGAGAGTTGATCTTGTCAACATGGTACTTACACTATCCTTTAAAATATCTATGGTGCTTAGACATAATGTAAAACCTAAATACAAGGTTTACTTTTAATACACAATGTATCAGTCTTGACATGTACCTCCATATGATCAACATCGGCTCTAATCTGGGAGTGGCTTGCATCAGCCCCAAGCGTAGTCAACGCACTTGAGAGAGAAACGATCTTTGCATCAATCACCAAAACTTCAGAATCAGAGGCACCACCTGCTCCCTTCATGCTGGCCTGTAGTGTTTGCAACTCACTCAATTTCCCTTGAAGCATGGCTGCAACAGCTGATGATGTTCCCTCTATCTTCCACATGCTTTGGCTTTTCTCTTGTAGTTGGATTTGGGCTACACCTAGTGTGCTTTTCACACACTCTAGTTACGTCTTTCTTGCAGCCAACATGTGCTCCACTTTTGCCAAAATTTGGAGGTTACCAAAGGTGCAATTCAGATTAGACTGAGGGCCCAAACTGCAAGAAATAGAGCCTTTCCCTGTCATCCTCCCATGGTCAATGAGAGACTTCGGAGTGGACTGTGTGGTATGAGTCACCTGCTCACTGCCCTCATTGCAATCAACCCAACTCTTGAGATTTTTTTCCATCCCACCCGGGAGCTTCTTGCAATGGTCTAGGACCTGCTCACCAAAAACAGCCCATGCAACCTTCCGCTGACCCTTTGGACTCTGCATGGCAACTGGACATCTCTCATATACAAAAAGGGTTGAAAACTTGTGCGTGATTTCTTTGTTGGCTGGCATGGCTTGATACACTTTGTGAAACAATAACCTGCATTCTTTTGCATATTCTAGCTACACTTGATGCAAGAAGATCCTGACACCTTTCTCCCTTTTCTTTGTGAAGACTGATAGCCAATCCTTATTTGTCACATCCTCATCAGATAAATGTTGGTATAGCGTGCCTTCCAAGCTCAAACCGTACTCCTCATGTAGGTCATGTCATGTAAATCAGAATCTGGTCTGCTTGGGATATTGCGCCTTCCGAGATGCTACCATTAGATTAGAAAAACAACAAACGTCATGTAAAACACACGTGCATGTAAAACAACCAGGCACAACTTTTACCACAAAGTACTGTCATGACAGGGTGAGCCATTTATGAGAAGGAAACAAGAGACTACCATTGCTCTTATCAAAGACAGGAAAGGTGTCCTTTGACGACATACTTGCCCCACTCTTGGGCTTGCTCTGCTGCTAGAATGCAAGCTGGCGAATGACACCTCAGTGGGAAATTTGTTTGGTAAGGTGCACTTTCGTGGGGGTGTCTTCATTTCTTGTGTACCCATTAAAAAAAATCAAATCTTCAAAAATGTATGCAACCCTAATAGAGAGAGAGAGAGAGAGAGAGAGAGAGAGAGAGAGAGAGAGAGAGAGAGAGAGAGAGAGAGAGAGAGAGAGAGAGAGAGAGCATAATTTGCAAAGACATGACACAACATTATTGCATCTGACAAGCAAGATCTCTCTCTCTCTTTGTCTCTCTCTCTCTCTCTCTCTCTCTCAAACACACACACACACACACACACACACACACACACACACACACACACACACACACACACACACACACACACACACACACACACACACACGGAGGGAGAGAGGCATGCACATAGAAACCTGGGTAGCCATCAAGCAACATTTCACACACACACAGAGAAATATGGCCCAGCATTGGGCAGTTGACAAGCAACATTTCTCTCTCTCTCTCTCTCTCTCTCTCTCACACACACACACACACACACACACACACACACACACACACACACACACACACACACACACACACACACACACACACACACACACACACACACACACACACACACACACACACACACACACACACAAGGACTAGGGAGAGAGGCATGCACAAAGAAACCTAGGTAGCCATCAAGAAACATCTCTCTCTCTCTCTCTCTCTCTCTCTCTCTCACACACACACACACACACACACACACACACACACACACACACACACACACACACACACACACACACACTTCTGACCAGCCTTGAGTAGTAAATGGCTTGCCTGCTGGATGAAGGAGATCGTGGAAATGTTGCACAGCAGAGAGTAGTGCTGAATTTGCTCCAACAAGTCGTACGAAGCTCACAGGCCTCTTTTCATGGAAGGCTCCTCGACGGTCACTGGACTTCCCAAGTGCCAGTATGCTTGCATTTCAAAAAATGATGAATTCTTGAAATGAACCTCCCAAATCTTGGTACACTTAATCAAGTTAACCTAGACCCTCACCCAACGTGAAAGTACGAAAATGATCCACCATTTTTTCCTCAGAAACTAACCACCTTTTTATGCTATCACCCATTATCTAACTAAGTAAAACCAGTCAAAGAGGGTGTAGCATAGTGATTGGTAATGTACTAAGGAACCACTTATATTGATAGCTGGATGTACCCTCAATGTGTCCTAATTTGACTTTTAGCCTGCACTATGGCTACTCGTCCAATTCGGACCCATCCAAAGCTAGAGTAAATTAACCCTTAGCTATGATTGGCTTGATGTAAAAATTGATGTGTGACCTGATAAAAAACTTCCCCTAAATTCATTTGAGCTCTAGTGCACATCATTTATCAATCGTTATAAGTAATCAAGCCGGGTTAGCCCCCCCCCCCCCCCTCTTATAAATATGATATCCCCCTCCCTTATTTTTAAGCTTGGGAGATAAATTATTGGGGGCCTACCCCTAACCTAAATGCTTATGTAACTTGTAACCCCCCCCCCCGCCCCCCCCCCCTCTCTTGCACTTACGTGGTGCGGTAAGTTTTCCATGGTGAACCCCCCGGGGTAGATGCCATGGGGGTAAAGTGCACTAGGCATGGTGACTCTTCCCAAAAGGAAGAAAAGATGAAAAATAATGGGGAAATTAGAAAAAATCAGTCCGAGTCACAATGTAAAATTGACATTGTATATTTCTCTTTAGGTGAATGATTGGGTTCAAGAAATTTCTATGCAGGGCCCAAAAATCACCTGCCCCCAATTACTCCACCTAGCACCTAGGGGGAGGAGACAATGGACAAATATGGTTAGCACGAGATGACCAAAGCCAAAGATAGCTAGGGCTATCTCTAGGAGGAATCTACATGACATACTACTAGTGATGGATGCTCACATTAAAGGACAACACATCTCCAATATCTACATCAATGGTGGTGCACAAATATGTGTCATGAGTGAAAAAATGATGCACCACTTGGGTTTAGAGGTGAGTAGGCCGGCACCATGTTGAGCCAAAGTGGTAAATAATATAAAATTTCAATGTGTTAGTGTTATAAGTGCAGCTAGGATAAATGCGTTCAACACGAGGTAGAGGTGGACATCTTTTTCATGCTACACAAGGGGGAGGGCTATTCTATCATTCTAGAGGTAGCGACATCAAGTTAGGAACCTTTTAGGGAAGTTTCAAACTTCACAATTACATCATGTCCCTCGAGCAAAAAATCAAGAAGCGGATAGAGAAGCTACAAGATGTTCCAGTGGTGGGTGCTATCAAGTTGAAGCTTCCTCTCTTCCAAGGTAGCGATACTATGCCTGAAAGCATGATTTTCTTGGACACAGGAGAGTGTCCTAAAGATCTTACTAAGGGCCAAAAGCAGTGTCTTGTGGGCAAGGTAACAAAATGCTACCTTATCAATGATGACCTTTACATGCAAGGATAAGGATCAAATTATTAGGCGTGTACCTTTCTCTAGAGGACTCACCAAAATCATTTCAAGTTTCCATGATGGTGTTTGTGGAGAGTACTTTGCACTTGACATCAAAGTAGGAAGGTTCTACAAGGCAGGTTTGTGTGGCCTAGTTTACAAAGAGATGTGCATCACCGATGTAAAACATGAAAAGAGTGTCAGAAGGCTGGTCATAAGAGGCTCACATATGAGCCACGGACTCCTATAATCTCTCATGGACTATTTGAGAAATGGGGAATTGACGCCATTGGGACTCTTCCTAGGAGCCAATCAAGTAAATTGCATATCATCATGGGTGTGGACTACATTACCATGTGGGCTGAAGCAGTTTCTACCACCCAGATTACAACTAAGGAAGTGGCTAAGTTTGTATTTTTAAAAACATTTGTTTCCATTTTGTCACTCCTCTTAAAATAATTTCTAACACGGGGACCAGGTTTTAGAGGAGACCTACTAGGAGAGTTGATGGAGAAACTGTGCATCTCACGACAACACTCAACTCCCTACTACCCACAATGCAACGGTTTGGTGGAAAAGGTAAATGGTATGATATGCAAGATTATCACTTAACACGTAGACAATCACAAAAGTGATTGGAAAAATCATCTTATGGCTTCACTTTAAGCTTATTGCACTTCATTTGCACATCCCTTGGGTTCACACCATATCACTTGCTGTATGGTAAGGAGACCATTTTACCCATTGAAGTACAATTGGCTAGTCTTAGGGTGCTAGCTATGCAGATGGAACGCCCTAATGCTCATCTTCACAACCACATTCTTGATCTAGAGATTCTTCAACTAGACAAAGAAGATGCTATCAACTAGTATGCAACACATACAGAGCAACGTCGACTTACCTTTAACACTAGGTTGGTAACCTAACAGGACATAAAAGTTTCCATTTAGGGTTTTGAAAAAAACCTCCAAAACCATAGTAGATCCACTCATTTTGTAAAATCTTTTCATGAGGTTATAGTTCAAGGCCTACTACACATTGAAAAAATAAGAAACTTGTAAAATTTCTCATCTTTTGGTCACACCAAGCCTCCAAAGTTGATGGACTAGTACATTTTCATCAAAACAGTCATTTCTTACGTTTTGTTGCATAAAAATAAGATTAGGGATTTTTGTAGGACTTGAGATAAATTCTCTATTTAACTTCAATGGGTTGGTGATCAGAACATATGATTGCTTCTCACCTCACTATTTTTTGTTTTTCCAAAAGAAATAGGTACAAAAAAGTTGAATTTTTACCATTCTGCAAACCTATCATCAAAGTTTCTATATCCACGCTCAATACAAATAATATATGCATGTTTTCTTAGCTCCCTATTTTCCTTTAGGTTCATAAGGAGCCATGGAGCATGTCAAAAGAATAATACATCTCTTACCAAGGGAATATTGGGGACATACATGAAGTGTTAAATACAGCAAACATGAAAAAAGTGGGTTCAACATTATGAGTTAGAATCCCATAGAAACTATTCAATATCTATCTAGATTGGATCCTTATGACTAGATATGGTTACTACCTACAAAATGCATGTAGTTGTCACAAGAAACTAACAATATTGAAAAAGTTATACTTGATATACTAGAATGTTTTGTTTTCTTCTATAATTGAAAAAATCAACCATCATTGTCTACTATGAAAAATAGGGTATTAGGTTCCCCAAAACTCAAGGAATATTAGCTTTATGTTACGATATGCGACATAGAAAATCAAAACTGAATTTGGATATCATGAAAGCCACCAAAAAAATCATAGAAGAGCTAAAATTGGCTAAAAAACAGGATTGACAATTTTTGTAATTTGGTCATAACTTACAACTTTAACATTTATTTCTCTCTAGAAGCATCAGGACATGTTGAGGACTACTAAAGATAGTTCTCTAGCATTATAGACCTCACAAACATGAATTCTAGAGTGGTATAGTTGCAAAAAGTTGAAAAAAGCCAAACAGAGGACCCGTTTTTTCACACATTTTAGGTTGTGAAATGTTGTGCAAGGACAAGGGTAAAGATGGAATTGATATTCCAAAAAAATGTCGAGTTTTTTTCAGCTCATGAGACAACTTTCTAGAGAGACAGCACCTCAAAATCCATTTTGAAACTCTTGACATAATTCAAGAAAAATGGTCACTTAACAGGACATAAAAGTGTCCCATTACCAACCTAGTGTTAATAAGGGACTTAGGGAAAAAAGTCTCAAGAAAGTCCTAAGGTATGATAATAGGTTTGACACTAGGAAGGATAAAAAATTTTCACCCAGATAGGAGGGATCATTTGTCATCAGAAAGACAATGGCAATTACCGATTGATGGATGCAGATGGTAGGCTCCACAAAACATGTGTCAAGGATGGAGGCTGAAGCAGTACTTTTTGAGGTTTGATCAAGCACCTATCATGGAGATCCCTGAGGAGGGAGACTCCTCCATCTCAACTGAACAAGAATCAAGTACAAAGCTAGAGACATATATGCCTCTAGCTTTAAGGGGAGGGCTAATGCGGTCCGATTTTCAAATTTTGCTCCACCTCTCTCTTGGTATGCACTTGGTGGCAAGGCTTCAAGGACCCTAAGAGGAGGAAGGACCTGATGCATGGAAATCACAAAAAAAATCTATGTACTTAATTTGTACATAGCTATGGTTTTGACACATTTGGAGCTCAGAAATAAGGAGAGGTAGGAACAAAACCTATGAAAAGAAAATTTCACTGGATGCCATTTCTACCCGACGGTCACTACCTGACACTCACTACAGGTGAAGAGTAAAATTCAATAGTGAAAGGGAAGAGAATCTTATACATTATGGAGTTGGAGTCAACAAAATATTATCAAATTCAAGCCTAATTCACTTGTGGACACAAGGCTTGCACATGAAGTCAAGAGGAGACCACCTAAAAGACTTTTGGAAGGGAAAAGACAGACACATATTTTGTGGGATTTTTTCTCTATTTTTTTCATTCCCAATTGGAAACAATTTTCAAGAGTAAAGTTGTACGTGTTGAGCTAATCTTTCAACCACTATTTTTTTAATAATTTTTGGAGCTACAACTTGGGATATATGGCCAAAATGGTGGAGCCTATCTATCCACATGGGAAGAAGTCGTGATTATCCAGCTCCACACACAATTTCTTATAGGTTTGTGTCCATTATTGTTGTATTTTCTCTTATTTTATCAAGGTTCTGTCAAACATTATAAGGAAGCTCTTGGACTCAAGCTATGGAAGGTGGCATGGAGACAAAGCTCGCCATGATGAAGGCAATTAGGAGGAAATTGGTCAATAAGCAGGACACATGGAGATCTCTCATTGGGGGAATGCCTCTAACTGAGGCTACTTTGTTATAACTCCTTTTGCTCATAATCTCTTCCCTGATCACTCTCTTGGCCTATAAAAGGAGGCCTTCTCTTTTGTAAATTGGAGACAATCAAGCTTTGACACTATACACAATATACACACTACCCCATATGCACACTAGCCCATACCCACACACCTACACATACACACCCTTGTGCTTCACGCTAGTAGCATCAACCCTAGTCACATAATCACAACACCATCACCATGCACAAAATGAGCACCATGTCTCCACACACTTGTAATGAAGGATTGAAGGCACGATTTCAAGAAGAAGAATCATGGCTACACTCATGATATTCCTCGCCATCAACTCCCATCCCTCCATTATGCATCATACAGTCTTGTCCCCTTCTCATCTTCTTGCCCTATGCTATCACTTTTGTAATTAAAAATCATCTTTCTGTGTACTTTATTTTTTCATGTGAGTCAATGTACCATAAAATTGAGATAACTATTGAAGATCAAACAAAATCTATGGAAATATCTACAAAAATCCTTAGGAAAAGTGGAAATCACAAGAGTAACTAAGGAAAAAGCCAAAGAGTTGCAATTAGAGAAATCTCAAAGAAAACTTATCAAACATGTTCCAATGAACAAAGTAGGAGAATACTTCAAGGGGATCAAAACAAACACAACTCTTTGAGTGGAATATAACAATTTAAATCCATGTTTGTATTGGACTGTGGGGCTAGCATTGCCATAGCAAATGGAGCAGCTTCTAATCCATATCATTGCAAAGAGCGAGCCATTTCCGTCTTAGATGGCCTTGCCGATGTTTCCCATTTCCATAATGATCTAGAAGGTTGTGCCAAGTGCTAAACTACCCTTTGCTTGAAAATTAAAGCATTCCAAGACACAACAATGTGCAAAGGGGTACCCAAAGAGTTGTTCTAACTAGAAAATGTGATAGTCAACTCATGTGGAAATGATTATCAACACACTTTTTCAATAGATCAAAGGGTTACATAGACTTGACTTTTGAGAGGCTTGACAAGGGAAAAAAAGGAGTAAGTTGTACTAAGCCAAGGTGGTCTTCTCAAAAACTATCTTGAGGTAAGCCTTAACCATAAAAATTCATCCATCAGAGCAAGGTTTTCTACTCAAATCAGAGATAGGCAAACCGCAAAAAATATTCAATACCTTTGATAGTGGGATTGAGAGGAAACATGGAGATGTATCAAACATATGACACCACACCTCAAGGCATGGCTCATTGATCTTTTCCAAGTGATTATACATCTCATTGGAAACCATACTAGTCATTATACACCTCAAGTCTATTGCATGTGGCTAGAAATATGAGAGAAAAAATTGATGAATACCCAGAGGAGAAGCATCCACTGATCAACCGAACATGAGATTCATAGAAACCAATGAAGCCATGAGATTTCTAGTGGATTACACTCATCATGACTTGTATATGCTCAAAAATGGGGATTAACATAACTTCTAAAAGTTCTTTGAGCCCAATGCTGAAGAGTTGATTGGCCATAAGAACCTCTATGCGTTCATGTATACAAATGCCCAAGGAGTGCAAGTGTTGATGGTAGATACATTATGGACAAGAGTAAAAACTTGTTCATTTCCAGCAGGATTTTCTCCAAGAAGAGAAGAGAGAGCGAGAGATGACTTTATAAAAGACCCAAAATTGGTATGATTGGTAAGTGAACAACGATAAATAAAACCATCTCAAGTGGCCAAATGTGTCAAGAAAAAGTACAATGGATCAAGTGATCCGTACAAATGTGTGTCACTATTTAAAGAAGTGTTAAGTGTTGAACAAGTATCTGTTGTTATTTATCTACAATATGAGGCATTCAGATTTACCTTAGAAGAGATAGCATTGACGTTCCAACCATTGAACATAGAGGCTTTTTCAGACGTTATAAATCTTGTAAGAATTTGCAAAGGAGTTCTCTGAAAGGGGGATCAAGCACAACACTATGCCATAGATCTATGCTTTCAAGCAAAAGGACAATTAAAAGGTGAAGGAACTATTACTTCAATCCAAACAATACCTTGAGAGAAGTCCCACACGAGAGTTACCACTGGAGGAAATATTGATAATTCTCTTTATAGAGGGCTTAAAAAATAAAAGTCTAAAGAAAAGATCTAACTTAAAAGGACGTACCACCTTTGAGCAAGTCAAAGAAGCTTTGTACCTTGTGGACAACTGAAATGCTTATGGTGAGATTACAAAGGATGCAAAAGCTATGACAAGCAATGTCTCCTTGTCTTGTAGTGAGACCACCATGATACGAGTTTCTCAACCTCAACAACCTAGATAAGGTAGCAAAAGAAGAAGCACGGAAATTGAGCCTAGATTTTGGACAAAACATAAACATGAGACAACCACATATGAGAATATGTGACACGTGTGGGAGGGACCATCCTACTCACTTATGTTATACATAGGCATGACCAGTAGTAGTCAATACCTAGAGCATAAATGGACCAATCATGAGATGAGCAAGTGATATTATAACCAAAACTATGTGCAAGAGAGACCATACAAACCTCGAGTAGGGCATCAATTGCCACCTCTAGGATCCCCAATGGGTCAAAATAGAATTGTACCACGTGTTGAGCGACTGCAACCATCCTATGTGCCACAGCCCATGGAAAATCAATATTTCATGAATAGGAACATCTTAATGTTCATAGCCAATCAAGAGTATGGGCCAAACTCCATTCCTACTAGGAAAGAACAACCATCAGCTGCACCACTAGCTACACAAAAAGTAGGTATATGCTATGAATGTGAAGGTGATCATTGGGCAAAGGCAAGGAGTTTTCTACACAAGGGTGAAAGTAAAGCAATTATTGCATATTTTTTATGAATATACAATCACTCATGTTATTTTGGAGAGAGTAACAATGAACACTAAAGAAGTGCTACCTTCTTCAAATGGATTTGAGGTAGAACCCACAATTTATATAGATGTAGTGACCAGAGCTCAAGCTCAAAAAGCTACCAAAGGAAAACCTCTCAAGGAGGAACATAAATTTCTTGTTCAAATAGAAAATGGGAGCATATCAATAAGGACTCAAATAGATAAAAGAGGCTAAAAGAGAAAATTGTCTTAGAAACAAAGCTGCAACAAGCCAAGGAGCAGGTAAAACATAAACAAGAAAACAAAAATCAAACAAAAGGAGCGACATCATCCAAGATATCATTGCGAGGTTCAGACCTGGTGGACAAATTTATAGAACCTTTAGAGGCTCTATTACAAGCTCATGAAGCAAGCATTAGGAAAAATATGGACTCTCCATGGGCCTCGTAAGAATCCCTAATTTCAAGGAAGCTTGCCCAGATTAAGGGGGACAAAGGATTTGAATGGGGCTGTTTTGGTAGGGTCTCCTCCACCTTTGACCCCTAAAAAGGTAGGGGGAAGGGGGGAGAATGCTATCTTCTCTCTCTAGCTTTTTGGCCAACTTGTAAGTGGCCTCTTAACTCTCCCATGCCACCTAATAAAATCCGTGGGTCAAAGAGGTAAAAAAAGTGACTTTTTTCAAAAAATTTCAAATAAGCTCTATTTCTCCCTAAAAAGTGGCCCCAACATATATACAGATTAAAAAAAAAAAAAGCTAAATTACTCATAATTCAGCATTTTTTTACTCCCTCCAAAACTTTTAAGCAATTCCCCCCAAAATTGACCACCCTCCCTCCTAATCTAAGCTCCTCTCCTACACCCATCCCCCTTGTACCTGCACCTGCACCTACACACCCATCTTCTTTCCATCTCTCAATCCTTCAAGCTCCATCTGTCCATCCTACAATGCCTCTTGACGACGTGACCAATGTCCCAGCAAGCTCTTCATGCGGTAGGTCTCCAGGGATTTTCCTGCACCTACCTCAAGAGTATGTTCCAACAAAGAAGACATGCTTGGGTACATTACCTTCAGCCAATGAACATCGTGCTAAAGGGGAGAAGAATGTGGATCTCTGGACAGAGGGATGCTTATACCCAAAGGATCCTTCTCTCAATGTCCATCCACCTTTTACAAACCTTCTATCATTGTTGCAATATGTTGGAAATGGAAAGCAAGGTTTGTTGGGCTACTTCAAGAGACTCAACAGACACGAGATTGCTCGGTCCGAGATCTACTTATGTCATTGGCAGTTGCTGAATGGAATTTTCCACAATCTTCAAGATCAGATGCAAACAACTACTAGTGCATTGGAGGAGGCAAAGAGCACCATCGCAACCAAGGAAAATCAAATTAAAAAGCTTGAGGATACTCTCTCACACATGAAAAGTACTGCCATGGGAGGTAGGGTGAGGAAACGGGAGTTGTCCAAAATTCAGACTCTTGCACCACGTGGTGGGGCAAGAAAACGAAAGGTGACAGCTATGAGGTAAGTTGTTCTGCCCCTCATGTTGTTTTAGTCTAGTACCGCTCATCATTGTTGCTTTGGGTAGTAGGAATTTCGTCCAAGAAACATGTGGCAGCGAGAATGTGTCAGCTCGGGCATCTTTACTTCATTCTTATTTCAACAAAGAGGATTTTATTGGGATGCTTGATGCTCCAAAGGCAAAACACTTGAAAGACACAATCACTAAGAGAGTTCTTCAAAGTTTTTCTAATATTGTCACTGACCTAGATGTTTAGGATATTTGTGATGCTGTTGGGATTAGTACGAAGGGCTATCAAGCAATACATCAAGTGTTAAAATATGCATTAAGAAGTCGAGGAGTCACAGAAAACCTATTCCCACTTCCTCATAGAGTAGTGATTGCCAAGAGGGTGTCAAATGAAGATGTTGTTCACCGATTAGGGGACTACTTGTATATTGAGGACACAATGCCTCTTCAGCCGCTCCGTAGCAAATCGCAACGAAGGAAGGGCCACGGGATGCAATCAGAGAAGGATATATCGTGGCTTGGTGCAATTGAATTTCCGAAAGAGACACATGAAGTCCTTGCATGGATCTGTAATAGAATCCCATGGGTCATAGAGGTCATTAAAGCTCAAATAATCTGTGAGAATCTCATGGTTCCAGGGCATGGGGAGTTTGATGTTGAATGGAATTTAGGTGGTGATCTAAAGACCATAAAGTGCATGCTTGGATGCAAACAAGGTGCAAATTCTTTACTTCCTTGCCCATTCTGTGTGAAAGGGCAGTAGACAAGTCGAGCAGCTCAAGTGGAAGGTCAGGACGAAGATAATGATGATCATATAAATAGGGAGTGGAAAAATTCGGTTCTTTCATTTGATATGCTAGAGGTGCCCAATAGGGACAGCAAAAATCCTGGGTGGAACCCCATAATTCCCTTCTCCCTCAACAATGTTCACTTTTGCGTTTATGCGAATATTTGATACGATGCTAAAGCATCACATTGATTATGATTTCACAATGAAGCCCCTTCAATGGTCAAAAGACTCCTTACAGGGGGTGGAGACGCTCCTTAATGAGATTGGAAGTCACCGATCAAGGGTGAACATTGTAGCAGAGACTTGTAGGGAGAAGACATATGAGGTGGCACAGAAGGTTTCCATGAATGGAGCCAAGGCACGTCGATTTTTCAAGAAGATGTCAAAGTCTCCAATGCAGGTACACAAGGCAAGTGTTGATCTAGCAAGTGAGAAGCGGTGGGAGTTGTGGAAAGATTTGTGTTCATGCACGATGGACAAAGATCCCAATGTGGAGGTTGCTAACCAACGCAAGCTATTATGGTCATCCTTTCAAAAGGTTGTGCAATTAATGAATCTTTCAAGCACCACCGTTGAGCAGCGAGAGGAGTTCAAAAAGGTGCTTTATGAGTTCACAAAGGCCACTAAGGATGGATGGTTTGAAAGCAAGATTACACACTACATGGTTTGTTTTAACGGACTTAATAGTTATGCAATGTTTTAAAATGCAACTTTTCTATTGGCTTATCTCCTTTTTGGTTGTTTTAGCACATTCTCTATGCGCATGGTGCATACTACATGGACCTCTATGGTTCACTTGATATATGGAGTACACAAGGCATGGAGAAGTTCCACTATCGAGCAAAAGGAGTCTACTTCAAGAATACTCGGCATGGTGGTGGTGGTTCACACTCCAACTACCTCCAAGAGATGTTTAACTGGTTTTTTAGGCACACCTTTGGGAGAACTCTCACTATTGAGAAGGCAAGAGAGTCGATGTTAGCAAAGTAGTTATGCATGGCCTCCCCTACTGCAGCATCTGAGAAGTGGAAACGCTCGCGAGCGGCCCTGGGCCATGCTTGGCGTGCAACTAAGGATCAAAATGGCAGTGTTTGGGTGTCATGTCAGCCGTTCGCATGATCCAGGTTTTCTTGTTACATTCAATTGTTTTATTGAGTTTTTCACTTAATTGGCCGCATAGTGTGAAAGGGCCCAAATCCCAAAAACCCCTATTTAAAGGTTGAAGGCGCTCATTTTTTCATTTTCCATACTAGGTGCTACCATGGCAAGAACAAAACAAATGGCAAGGATTCGAAATCGAGAGGGCTCGGATGGCCAACGAATCCCAACTCCAACACAAGAAGCTGGAACTTCACAAGTTCAAGGTGAGCTCCACACAGAAGAAGCTAGAGCTTCAAATCAACATGGTCAGTCCTCTACAAATGGAAAAGAGAGAAGGAAGCATCACCTTGTTGTCTATTCATCGGACTCCAATGATTCTGAGGGCAACACGACGGATGAGAGCGACCAAGGCAAAGAAAGAAATAACCACAAACAGCGGTCAGAAGGCTTCAAAGAGACGCAAACGGATGATGATTACCCATGGGTTGGCGTCAAAATACAAACTTATGTCGCTCACATGTCTATTGGGGGTAAGACACTCCCTAAAGGGAGTGGACCCACACCATCACATCCGCACAAAAGTGAAGAACACGAATGAGATGAAGAGTGTGTGGACTCGGAATATGAGGTGCTAGAGGTGCCTGTGCGGCCGAAAGAGAGAAAGAGCATTGTCTACAAGAAGAGGAAGCAAGCTGCCCCAACTCGTGCAACAAATACACCTCTCCGTCGACCTCAGAAGGTGCAAAAGTGCAGCCGCGCATTTGCGGAGATTCGCCACTATGAGAAGAGCATCGAGCTCTTGATTCGGAGGCCCCTTTTGCAAGGCTTTGCAGGGAGGTTTTGCAAATGTACAACACTGAGTTTTGGATGGGTGTTGTGGCCATAGAGGTAGTCCAAGAGGCAGCAGAGCAATATCTAACTAGCATATTCAAGGATGCGTACTTAATGGCGTTAGTAATTCAAACAAGAAGTAGGTTACAAAGGGATTATACCCTTAATAGAGCTTTCTTTGCTTCACTCTCACCACCTCACACCCATATTGTTGCATCATCTTCACACTCTGAAATGTGGGTAGAAATGGCCTCGTTTTGTAGGCCAAAAGGGCTACCCTCTCTCATGAGAGGTAGCCGTGTGTAGCCGCCCTTGTGTAGACAAGTCCAAAGTGAACCCTCCAATCTGTCCATGTGTGGATGCCCTTGAGAAGACAAGTCCGCTTTTGAATTCAACCACCAACCACAGCCATTGACTTTCGACCACCGGCCACCAGCCATTAACTACCAGCCACCGGCCAACCGACCGCAAGTCGTTTTTTGACCATTTTCCGATCGCCGTCCAGCCATGATATTCCAGTGAGTGAAAATTTTGGTTTCTAGCGAGTGATTTTTCTTCATGCACGATGGCTTATCCTCATAATGGAGGCCTTACAAATGTGCATTTTTAATACAAAAAATTACAAGGGGTAAATTGGGCTCCATACTTAACACACATGAAGTGTCTGATAGGAAACTTTAAACTTGATGGGTGCCTTTGTTTAGTTGTGTCACCAACTTTCTTTGTCCATGTAATCCATCCAGGATTTTTATGACCAGTCTCAATCATTGTTTTGGCCTTATATTGTTGTTGAAGACTGATCAGCATTCTTTTCTTACCTCTAACGTTATAGCCTTGTACATATGGATTTTGAGACATACCTTGTGAAGTTTTGTCATTTTCGTGTACCTTCTTCTCTTTGTACTTCTCAAACATCTCTTCAGTTTGTTCTTCATCTAGATTATGGAATTTTTTCGTTCCTAGTTTTCCAATAAAATCTCAAAAAATAACTAAATAAAACCAAAAATCAGCTTAACAAAAAACAAATTTCATTTAAACAGAATTTTAAATGCTATGTACATTGTACACGTCCCTAAGGGATCATATATGTCTTTTGTCCCCATACTCCTCCTATAACACTATTATGAGAGTATATACTCAGGATTTTGTTAAAAAATTATCACAATCAAATGCAAAAATTTAATGAAACTCACAAAACATTGCCCTCTAATATTCATAGTAGCAGGTCCGCATAAAAAATGCCCCTCCCCCCCCCCCCCCCCCCCCCCCCCCCCTATTTGGAGTCCTTGTGAACAACAGGGTGACACCAAGAATAAATCTAGCAAAAGCTCTTCGTCTTCTTCTTTTAGGTCATTTGCAATGTAAGCCGGTCTAGGATCTTCTCGCTAATGCATCCAGGCTTCAAATAGCCTGAATGCATCAGGAAGTGCATGCCCCACTAAGTCAAGGTAGCATAGATTTTTTGAAGCATACATGTAATTAGTTTTGGTTTTGCAACTGAAATTTATCTGAGCTTGTACAACAGTTTGGTTATGAAAGGATCTATGGTTGGAGTGAATGTTGGTTAGCCATTTTGTCTTAATTCATGGGGAAAGGTATTGATAAGCCTTTTAAAGGGCTTGAGATGCTCCAAAATGGGCTGCCACAAGGGCGCACATTTGCCCCTTCCATATGCTTATGGAAGACCTAGATGTGCGCCCTTGTGGCAGCCCATTTTGCGGCCTCCCAAGCCCTTTTGTAGGCATATCAATAACTTTCCCCATGATTTAATGCAGTTTGGCTGGTCAATATGCTTTCCAACCCAGCATGCATCAAAAATTGCATGATTCACTAAGCACGGGTGCTTCTCATAAACACATTGGAAGCAAAAAATGTAACAAATTCAAAAGCTTGCAAGTAAGAGAGAGTCATAGACACCAAAAAGTAGATTCATTAAGGAAATCAATGCTTTACATATATCCGGCTTTTGCTTTATGATCTTTCGAATTACAATTTGCTGGCGCTTGGCCTTTTGGGGTGGCTCCCTGTTGAGGAAACTGGTTGTAATTTCTTGGGTGTCATTAACCCCTACAACTTGGTTCATGCCGACATGGGCGATGAGGCACCCGCAAAAGTTGACGCCGAAAATGGATATTGCAAAATCTTTCTTTACAAGCACTACAAGGTTGGCCGATTGGGCAAGGGTTGTTAAGCACAAGGCCTTGGAGAGTGAAAGGAGGGAAAAAATGTTGTAGTGTCCATTGGGGGAGTAGTCGCCATGCACAACATCACCAATCGGAAGTGTACTAAGGTAGTGATAAAGTGCCGCTTGCAGTCCAAACGCCGTCCATTGGGGGAGTAGTCGGCATGCACAATGTCACCAGTCGAAAGTGTGTTGAGGTAGTGAGCAAGTACCGCTTGAGGTCCAAACACCGTCCTCCTCCCCCCAGACCGTTGCGCCCAGGCGTCAACCTCCAAAACATCCCGTAAAACATAAGATTTATGAGAAATATGGCATAAAAATTAGTGATAACATTAACAAAATCAATTGTAACAATCAAATTTAAGTGAGCATCTATACCTCTTGCCTACGATCCTCCTCATCAGCATCCGAGTGCAAGTAAAGATCCACACTTGACTTCCCCTTTGGATCAAGCAAAGCAGGTGTTGTAGCAGGTGATGGTGAATCCACTCTTGTGCGTTTAGCCAAACACATGGCTTGCATAGCCAGAAACTCCTCCTCAGAGACCTTGGCCTGGTCGATTGCTGACACCTCGGCTTGTGCAATCGCCACTGTGTCCACCACAGTATTCCCCATGGACAGTAGGAGATCATCGTCATGGGAGGTGGTGGTATCAACCTCAAACTTTCCATGGGCATCAAGGATGGCAAAACACTCATCCATGGGAAGCTCAAAGGATTTCTCCAGATCATGTAAAAACACAAACTCCTCCCCACCCACCACAATGGAGGAGAAATGGGTAATCTCTACCTCATGGATGGCATCCCGAGTGCTGGTTCCTGCTGGCAGCCTCGAGGACAAAGCGATAGATGGAGAGGCCTCCAAGAGGCCTTGAATCCCTACAGGGTAGGTCAAGGCAAGTGTCCTCTCCTCTGAGGATGTGTCAATGGGCGCGGGCTTGGGGTCCTTCACATCCGCCAAGACCTTGCCGATCTGCAAGTGTGGTAGCACTACGTCAGGGCCTGCTGGGCACTCGTGAAGGAGGAAGATCATTATGGCCTGGATAGAGAAAAATGTTTTTTCGATCTTCCCTTTATGCATTGCTCACACATCGTCATCTTCAAGCGCACATATTTTCTGATGGGTTGTGCTATGGTGGCAAAGTGTGCAAGCCGCTGATGAAATGGCATGTCCTCTTTGTAGATGTGGTGCAGAAGGCCCTTAGGGACCCATTGCCCTTTCGGGTTTGGTAACTCAACAATGAATCTCCCCATGCACGTGGAAATGTATGAAGTGATGTGCTCAAGAGATTGAGAGTGGAGGGTCAAGGTGTTTTCCAAATCGGGTTGGGTTGTGAAAAATGCATGAAGCTCAGGGCGATTTGCATGCCCAACCTCACTAAGGAATGCATCTAAAGCACTAGTTGCAGCCATGCTTTCTCTTTGCGTAACTGGGTATGCTAGGTCTCTCTGCAATGCTGGGATGAAAATGGTAAAATGAGGAGGTGGTCCCCCTTTTATAGACATATTCCATCTCAAAAAAAATAAAAAATATGCGATTTAAAAATAAAATTACACAACACCTTAAAACTCAAGTACAAAATCAAGTACAACACCCTAAGAATTTTCAAAATCTTTAATAAAATATCCAGTACATAAAAGAGTAAAGTTACAAGCCAATTCACTTAGACAAGATGACTTTGTCTGTAGCCTATTCTTTGGAAACAAGCATAGTGGCCTCCATCCGCCTTCCAATCTACACAACCAAAAATGGGCAATCAACATACAAATACCCAGAAAAATTAAGAAAAGTTAGCTAATCAACCACAAATCAGACCTTGCGCTGTTGCAGTTTGAAACTTGCATTATCGACATCCTCGAACCCCATTATGACAAAATGTTCCCGAAGATTGAAAAGAGTCCAATGCGGGTTCACTGTAACCACCTCCACCTCATTATTGGGCATGTGGACACGAATTTCAAAGGATTGAACCTCTTCAATCGTCAGTTGCAAGGGTATCCATTTGCCACGTTTGTGCATCCGCCTTTCGTAGCTAGACCATGCATACAAGGTGCACCTTGCCTTCAAATATCGAAGGCAAAGCTGTGTGGGGGACACATTGCACTTGTAACAGTCACCATCATGAAACCGTCAACATAGCCCCAATTGACACCTAGAATGGTGTCCATTGCATCTACGTCAACTTCTTTGCAAACAAACATTGTCGGTGTTTCCACAATCGACAGATTGCGGAATGCATGCACAAACAAATGGATGGGACAATGCCAACTAAGACCCACTGATCTAGTTGCCTTACCAAACTTTAGGGACCCTTGGAAATCTTGCAGCATCTTGCACTAGAAAGAAAGCAAGGCCCAATGGTCTGGAGTTGGCCATTCTGCACTCTGCAATGAGGGTGTCTCCACGGCTTCTAACCTACCATAGCCTTGGCTTGACTTCGTACCACATACTTGTGGGAGTACATGAATATTCGCTGCTAGGTAAGTTTTTTTGATGAGACATTAGGAAACATAAGCTCCCCAATGTGAGCATGCACAACCATGAACGTGCCTGAGAGGCACTCAAGCGGCTGCTCCTCAACTAAGCTAGATGGAAAAACATCTTTACAAATGTTCTTAGTCAAACAAAATGATCGCATGCACGTTAAACATGATATATGCATGGGATAGCTAAACCATGAGGACTTACAATGAGGTGAAAATTGATTTGAAGCTCTCTGTAGGTGGATCTTAGCTACATTGTACATGTGCTGCATGATGGCCACCATTCCGGACTTGGTTTCTTTGAATGCCAATAGTCTTCCCTTCCAATGGCGTTCCAGTACGCCTCGACATCGTATGTGATGGGTTCGAGCACTAGACGGTTGCATGTAGACCCATTAACCCTTCTTGAATACCTATGGGATCCATCCCAGCTCTGAATTTTTTGTGTTGTGCAACACAATCTCCTGTATCTCTGGTTTGGGCCGTCTATGCGTGTTAGCGGTGGACATACTTGGGACGTTGGGCGTAGGAAGGGATTGGGAATGGGTGGGAGGAAGGTGAGGGACATAAGTGGGCAAGGTTGTGGGCTATTGTGTGTGGGTACTGTGGAGAGAGAATGAGGAGCTAAGGGGAGGGTGAGGTGAGCTGCCTATGGTGGCTTTGACAGTAGAGATAGAGAAAGATGGGAGGAGTGAGAGGTAGAGAGGATAGTGACGAGCTGTGGGCTATGGGGTGTGGGACTGTAGAGGGTTGATGGAGGTGTGAGAGAAGGGGGAGCTATGGAGAGAGGAAGAGAGTGGTGGAAAGCTTTTGGCTATGGCTGCCTTGACTGTAGAGAGAGAATGGGAGGAGGGAGAAGAGGGAGAGTGTGGGAGAGAAAAGTAGTGATAGAGGGAGAGAAAAGTGGATTTTGGGGGGGGGGGGGGATTTGACTTTTTGAAGTTAGTATATGTTTTGCGACAGTTCTGGAGGCAAATGAGTCAATTTTGACACTTTTAAAAATTTTCATTTTTTAGGGTTTTTAAGCCTGCACATTTTTTCTTTTGGGGGGGTCCCTCCCTCTTTTATGACACCTCTTTCCCCCTTTTACCCCCCCCCCCCCCCCCCCCCCCGCCCACTATGTAAGAACCAAGCATTGAAGAGGGAGACAATTAGGTTGCATCCCTACCATTCCTCCCCCTCTAGGCGATATCCCAAGAGCCCTCTTATTGGTTCTCCCTTAAGCCTTCACTAATCAAAAAGGCCCAAGGAGAGTCCATATTTTTCCTAATGGGTTGAAAACTAACCAGACATTAGAATAGAGGTGGCTTACATATCCACATTCTGAGGTTGAGAAACAAAGACTAGAAATGTGCAAAAGGCTCATAGAGACGGCTCGAGTGGTTAATACCATAGATGAATCTAAGTCATAAGTAATGATGCGGATCCCAGAAGTGGATGACCCATGGCCATAAGCCTTATGGGAAACAATAAGAAATAAGAAGGATGGTAGTGTAACTTTAAAGTATGCACCTATCATTGAAGTCAACATGGATCACGAGTTCTACCCAGGAGATATATAATCTTTGTACGGTGATGTTAGGTCTATAGCATCTAAAGAGAACAAGCCACACTCTCTAATAACTCTATCATCATATACTGGAAAACATGAAGCCAAATATGAGATTAGAGTGGTACCATCTCTGTGGAAATCCACACCAAAAATGATGGATACTAAAAGCTTACACAAATAATTGATGTCTACTCTTATACAGTGAGATACTAAAAGCTTACACAAATAATTGATGTCTAGTCTTATATAGTGTACCATTACTCTCTTAGAGTTGTTGAAAATCAAACCACATCGATGGAAAGAAGTGAGAAAAATATAGGGAATATGGGTTGAAAATTCCTCTTCAAGATATTCCATTAGATGATCAAATGGGAAAAATGACATAAGAGAAACCTAAGGCAAAACCAATACATGTAAACAAGGTGGGAGACTATTGTGAAGTGAAAGAAGGGAATACCACCTTACCAATGGAACATAAAGGGGTCAAAATGGTAAAGGCCAACTTTTAGAAAAACAACAATGAAGTTGCAACTCATAGATGGTTATGTTGCAAAACCTATAGGTATGCTAAAACATATTATAGTGACATCTTGTGGGATAGAATACTAACATAAATTTTCAATAGTAGATTTTGGAAAACATGACAATTTTCATATGATTTTTGGAAGTACATTTATGAGACAACTTAAAATGGTACAAGATTGGGTCTATAACCACATTTATTTGAGACATAAAGAGGTTACAACAAGGATCAATGTAAAATATCATAGTTAAAAGAGGTCACAAAGACACCTGTTGAGGAGTTTGATTCAACAACCATGAACAAACCCAAAATCCTAGTTTGGTGAGAAGATCGCATCTTAGAAATAGTGGTAGAAGACAAAGATTACGTCCCAAAACCATTTCCTGAGGATTTATTTGATCCGTTTGGATGGGAACAAATATTGGCCACTCTTGATGTGTGCATAAATGAAACAATGCCTTCAAAGTTTTGTGATGAGTGAGGCTATGACATAGCTCCCTATTTTATGATAAAGGTGTTGAACAAAGCTAACAAAAAGTGTGAGTCTAAAATAAAAAAAGTGAGACAAACAACTATGTCATGAATCATGATGCAAAAGCGCAAACAACAGAAGAGAAACGACCATGTGAAAGAAATGTCATCATTGACATACTTGAAGAATCAACAATAGGTGCTTCAAAGAAAACAAATCCAAAAAATGCACAATTGAAGGTAGATGAAGAAGAAGTGGTTCCAAGTTCCACCTTAGATGTTTGTCAAACTCAAGATCAAGCGAAGAACAAGGATAAGGTGAAAGATTGGTTGTCTCCTACAATGATCAAATTCAACTTATGTGGCACAACAAGCCTCAAGATTAAATGTTCAACTATGATATATCCTTATGCTACAAATTATCTAATGACTTATAGAACTTGGGTAATGATGGGAAGGCCACCAATGAAACATCTATAAGAAATAGTGCACAAAAGTTCTAAAATGCCAATTCCTAGCTTTGGCATGGAAGAAGCCATATTCAAGTTTAGTAATGGGAAGTTCAAGGTTTCTTTCTACATAACCAACTCCCATCACATCAAAGAGAGTTTGTTGATGCCTGAACACAACACGAGAGAGCTACACCACTTTTGAATTATATAATTTTGATGAGAACTTAGGGATATTTTTCAAGGGTTAAGAGATCATTTTTGGTGGGAATGAGCGTCTAAGAAGGACTGTTTATAAACCAATTTTTGTAACCCTAAAAAACTTTTGAATTAATCAAACAATTGCATTCATTGTGCCGTGTTTGTGTAATAGAGAGAGAGAGAGAGAGAGAGAGAGAGAGAGAGAGAGAGAGAGAGAGAGAGAGAGAGAGAGAGAGAGAGAGAGAGGCCTTATCTCTTTTCTATGCGTGCTAAAAATTATCTATTGTGAATTCGACACTACTAACATATTAGCAACAATGAGGGCTACGCTCCATCACTAAGCTTGCAAAGTTTTGGCTATGTTGCAAGGCGAGCTCCCATGAGTTTTTGACTGAGTTATCTTGAAAACCGTGTGTTTGTTTCATGAGTTCTTTATAGTACTAATGGATTCACGATGAGTAGAGCTACATGTGAGGACCATACGTGACAAAAAAATGGTAACCTATAATACACTAGCTGTATTTATACGTGTTTGATGCATGGAGTGGCTACATGCAAGGTATCGGGTTAGAGTCCATAGGGTAGAGACCTCTTGGTAAGTAGAGTGTGCCCTATGCGTTTCGTGAGGATTCAAGCACATTTGGTCTTGATTTGGAGAGTGTGAGTGTGAATGTTGTAGGTTGATTTGTGTTACCAGGTCACCGTGACGGACTACTGCATAGCTTTCTAGCACTAACATAATGTCAATACTCAAGGAAAATGACTCGGATGGGGCACGGAGACTCTATGAGATCGTCAATCTCACAAAGTGAACCTTAACAAGCAAACAAAAAAACTCTACAAGCAAACCAACACCCAATGATCAGGGAAATCTGCCTATGTCCTTTCTCACAGCTCTAGGTCATCAAGCCATTTCGGCACTCGAACGGACTCGAAATGCAATGAAACTTTAGGAGGAGGTCTAGGACACTTAGGGGCACTATCCTAGCAAGTCAGGTCGCAAGTTAACAAGGTACCAGAATCATGATCCATCATGGAAAAGGTCCTGAAAACTACAACATAACTATCCAGAACTATCGTCCTATGGTCAAAACGACTAAAAATAGCGATTTAATCACTCAAATCTGTAATTATAGCTCACAGACGTGTAGTCGCGAACTACAACAAAAACGACAATGCTTACACTTAAATTAAAAAGCAAAGAGAGAGGAACACAATGCACATTTTGGAATTGAAAATAGATTACCCAATCATTAGAAAAGTTGATTACAAGATTGGAGCAGCTCGTAGCTTGAGCGTACTGTTTTTGAGCTCCCTCCTTCTTCTAAAGATAAGCCCCCTTTCACATTAAGGTTATTGACCATATACCTAGGGAATTCTAAATGTCCAGTGGCCGGCTCACACGGACCTTTACAAATATCATTACAACATTACAACTCAGGGGATTGATTGCTACTCTGGAATTAGGATTTACACAGAGTATTACTACACTAGCTCCAAAAACTAATAGAGTACAAATGTGGTGTCTGGCTACGTTTCCAACCAATTAGGTGCCCGTTTGATCTGTCCTCAAACATTCACCCCTTCCTAATTCGTGTCGTCCCTTGACACGACCTTGTGCAGTCTTGTCATAGGGTTTTGTTCAGCTTTGTCTTCAAGGTTGGGAAGTTCTTTGTCGTTGATGACGCTCCCCCCTTGCTGAAGTGATTAATATATGTTTTGTTTTTGATTCATGATTTGAGCTTGATTGTTGCGGCCACTTTTCTTCTTGTTGCGCATTCGCTGCTTCGTTGCCAATTTGAGTCGCCGTAGAGATGGAAGTTGATATGTCTGAGCTTGTAGAATTGATCCGCTTTGTTGCATGGACTTTATGATGGATTTGCTTTCAAGGTCCACTGCAATTTGAGTTTTCTGCAATAGGTCACGAATGGTGAAGCACTGTGTGAGCTACTTTTAATTCTTGTGGATAGCTCGCTGGCTCAATTTTTCATTGCTTGTCATTGCAGGCCATTCTTTGACTTGCCATTTTTTGATGGAGCTTTGTTGTTTCCCTTTTAGATAAAAGATGATCTTGATAAGCATATGAAGACCTTCAGTTTTTGCTTGAAGTCGTTGTCGATTGATTTGGGTAGCCATTTCCTTATTGTTGATGTAGAAGGAATATATACAAGAATTCATTGATGAGGTCAAGATTAGGGTCTTAAAACTTGGATGACCAAAGGGAAAAAACCCGATGGGAAAAAAGTGCCTTTGGTATGCGCTCTTATTGGGGTTGAGCATTTGGGCTTGAAGTACATGTTATGCAAGGTGAGTGCCTAGGATAAACAAAGGAAGAGTGTCTAATGCAAGTGCCAATTATGGGACACTCTATATGCACATGAGAGATTTATCAAACAAAAGCATGTAATGTAAGAGATGGAGTTGATGGGTGCTTCAAGGAACAAATCTAGCACATGTGACATCAAAGGATGTCTCAATATCTTCCATGTTTCCAAGAAGGTTTTTCGATGCAGAAGCTTATCCACTCATACCTCACTGTGTTGAATGTGTGAGTGTCTTTTGGACCTCCTCCTTCACTTACCACTATACTACAATGACTTTGACTCTTATGCTCACCTATACGAGGATGAGCGACACAATGTAGCTATGCTCAACTCTTCCAGCTTGAGCAGTACCTAGAATAACTAAGATGCTTAGACCACAAAGAATATTACATGAAGGTTTGGGACTAACGCCTTGCTCATTTAGTGGCTTAGCTGCCCGACTTTGACTTTTATGCCATGTATTTTTAATGGCGACTTGGACTTACCTATTCAAGGCCGAAAACCCGGTTCCATAAGCTTTGGAAATTTAGGCCTCTTTCGTTGTGTTGGTCTTTGGATGCCACTATTTTGTCGAGTAGGTTGGCATATTTTTGCTCCTCTTGACTTGCTCATCGTATGTTCCCACTGCTTTGTGGAGCAAGTCCTTCAGCTCTGATAGGGCTTGATGTAGCCTTTGTGTTACTTGCATGAGAATCGGTTGTCGAGATGTGTGGGTTTTTTGTGATTAAGTTTCTACTGGCAATTTTGGAACCCATCTTGTTTTTGGTCCTTGTGTGACCATGTTTGGCATTTTCTTCTTTTTCTTGATAACTTGATGGACACTAGTCTTTGGTAGCCAGATTTGATGATTTCCATTGTAGAAGCCTTGATTTTGGAGTTGATGACGAGGTATCCATCTAGAGATTGTAGCAACCTTGGTTTCATTTGGCTTCTATTGGCTGTTGGTGATCATTGCTTGCCTTGGGGTAGAAGCTTGTTCTGCATGATTTTTCTTGGTTGTTCGAGATTGAGCTACACTTTTTGGTAACCATATTTGAGTGTTACCTGCATATAATTCTTCTGGTTCAAGTAGCTTGACTGGAATTAGCCATTGCTTCACCTGTTTGTGTTGGGAAGCTTCGTTGAAGACTGATGTTGGTACCCATACTTGTCACATTCCTTGCTGCTTTGATTTTTGCTTTTGCCTTTTGTGGTAGTTCTTTCTCCTGATTGAGTTGTTTGTCTTGCGTTTATAGCTCGTCTTGCTCTTTGTAGAACTTGAGGCGAGTAGATCCAGGCTGTTCCTTTAGGATTTCTGGCCCAAACATCAGCGTTTCTTTCGAAGTATCCATGAGCAACGATTGACTTATTTGATGCTACCCACCCTGTCACCTTTTGTTGTTGAGGCTAAACTTGTGCTTCATGTATCCAAACTGGGTCTTTGACTTGGATGTGCTCTTTGGATACTAACACTTGGTTGACATTCTTCGGTTTCTTCTGTATTCTTTTCTGTGATAGAAACTTTAGTTGATAGACTTTTTGCTTTGGTTTCCATTGCATTGTTGATGGTTTGGCTCTTGATGTAGAAGCTTCACGGGAAATTTTATGGAAGCTTGTTGAAGGTAAAGTCGTCTAGCGAGTTTGATATACTTCAGTGTTTATCTTTGCTTTACCTTTTTTCGTGATGGTTGGTTGCCCCTTTTTTGCATTGAATTGAGGTGCTTTTGGGGCTTCTGATGGTGTTGTTGTTGCGGCTTTTGATTGTTGTCGAAAGAAGACGTTCCTCGAGCATTCTGTCAAGACTAGACTCTCCTTGATGTGAGGGGATCGATTATGTGGAAAGTATCCTTATACTCTCTGGTACTCAACTTGAGTACAACTTCTGCCATGCCAAAGGTAGGAGTCGGTATTTTTGAACTTGTATATACTATCTCCTTTAGCTGAGTGATTGGCGGTTTTCCCATCATTATCCACGTTCCATAAGTCATTAGATTTTTTGTCGCTTTTGGATCTATCACAGTTGAACATGTTATTTTGAGTTCTGTTTCTCCGCATATGCCGAATTTGATCGTCGTAGGAGACAATCGATCTTCTTCCTTGTCCCTGTTTTTCTTTTGATCTTGCGTTTGTTGAACATTTGACGTTGAACCTGGAAACTTTGCTCCTTCATCTGCTTTTGTTTGCACTTTTTCTGTAGTCAACTTCTTTGAAACAGCTTCTGGTGATTCTTCAGGTATGTCAATGATGACATATTCTCGTTGTTGCTATGCTTCCTTCATGTGCACTTTGGCATCATGGTCCATGACGTAGCTATCTGTTTCACCTTTTCTGCTTTCACACTCACAAACTTCGTTAGCTTCCTTCAACACCTTTACCGTAAACAAGGGAGTTACATCATACCCATCTTCATCGCAAAACTTAGTAAGGGTCACCTCATTCACGCAGACATCAAGAGTCGCCAGTATTTGATCCCATCCAAAGGGTTCAAATAACTCCTCTGGAAATGGCTCTGGTACATATGCCTCATCTTCTCCTTAATGTTGTAGGATGCAATTTTCCTTTCTAAAACTTCCACTCTCAGGAGCTCCGTTCATGCAAATATGCACTTTGCTTTCCAAATCAGTTGTGGAGTTTAAGTGCTCCCCCGGGGTTCATACTACATATATATAACTATGATTCGTGACACTGATCTTCGTAGTGACATCCTTGTGTTTCAAGTAGATATAGTCATAGCCCCAGTCTTGTACCATTTTGAGCTGATGCATGAATGGTCTGCCCAATATGATATCAAAGTTGTTGCTCTTGTCAAAATTCATTATGGCAAAGGTATATTCATACTCTATGCCACACGAGGATACAATGATTTGTTCTAATATTCCAATTGGTTTCTCTGTGTATCCATCCTCTAATTGCAGTTTCATTTGAGTTTTCCTAAGAGAAAGCTTTCCCCATTTTTTCCATATTTCTTTGGTTGCAATGGCAATTCCTACCCCCACTATCTAATATAGCAACCATCTTTACGCCTTTGTACTCAAGTGGTAAGGTGGTGCTTCCTTCTTATCCTTCATAGTAGTCACCCACCTTATTTATCGGTACTGGCTTTGTCTGTGGTTTCTTAGGCAAGGTGTCACCCATGTTTTCATATGCAAGTTGGTCATGTGAAGGGATTTTTAGCCCCATGTTTTTCAGGTGTTTGCCCATTTGGCCCCATAGATGCGGTCTAATTTTTAGTAGTTCTGAGAGATAAAGTGTGCATTGTATAGGAGAAGACATCAATTCATGCAAGCTCTTGGTATCCATCATTTGTGGTGTGGCTTTCCACTGAGAAGGTACCATTTTAACCTCCGATTTTGTCTCATGTTCTTCTCCTATGAAAGATGGCAAAGTCTTTAGAGAGCATGGTTTACTCTCTTCAGATGCAACAGACCCAACATCCCCATATAGAGATCGTATATCCCCTGGGAAAAATTCGTGATCCATGTTTATCTCAGGGATAGGTGCTGACTGTAAAGTAGCACTACCATCTTTTCGGTTTTTGATTGATTCCCACAAGGATTGTGGCCACGGTTCTTCTACCTCCAGAATAGGCATCACTGCTTGTGAGCCCACCCCATCTGTGGTATTGGCTACTTCCCTTGTATCTAAAGGTGCCTCAACTCCCGTCTCTTCCTCTTTGTTTACAATACCACGACTTTCCAATTCCTGGACTTTTTTGCGGATTAGCACCTTGGTTTTGGGAGCATATGGAACTGTTTCCATAAGAGCTTGGGCCTTTTGGATGAGCTCCTTGCACATTTGCAACCTCTCTTTTTCATACCCTAGATGAGAATACGTCAGCCATCTATCCTCTTGGGCTTGGTTGTTCTTTAACCTAGCATCATAAGCTTTCAAGATCGCATCCAAAGGTTCAAACACTTTGTCGACCAAGACTGAACCTCCCGAGTTAGTCTTTGACTCTTTAGACCCCTTTGCATTTTTGTTCCTTTCTTGATCTTGTCTAAGCTGCTCTCTTGTTTGATCTAGTTCAGTTTCCAAAGCCGCTTTCTCCTTCAGCCTCTTCAATTTCATTTTTGTCTCATATGCCTTTCCATGATCTTTTTCCGAAGGTTCTCACCGATTTGTTCTCAAGTTTTGTTTGAATAGGCAATGTGGCTTTTTCAGCTGGTTTGTTTTTGGCAGCTTCGTGAGCTTGAGCTCGAGTCATCACGTTTAAAGGAATGGCGGGTTCTACCTCGGATCCACTTGAAGAAGGCATTACGCCTACAATGTTCATTGTTGCTTTCCCCCTGTAATTTGGATTTTTAGCACAGTGTTGGCGTAGATGGTCTATCCCACAACGTTCACAGAATACAAATAATTCAATTTGTGGACCCTTGTTTGGACAACTTTGTGCCCAATGATCACCTCCACACTCATAGCATGGAACTTCTTGTTTTACAGCTGGTGATCCAGCTAATGGTTGTTCTTTCCTTGTGAGGATGTTCTTTGAACCATACTCCTATGAATGATTGGCTATAAACATGAGCGTATTCGCATCCAAGGAGTACTGATTTCTCATGGATTGTGGAACATACATTGGTTGAGCGTAGTTGACTACTACTCTCCCATCGTTCAAAAGATGCGGTTGTTGCCCTAGCACACGTTGTGTCTTTGGTTGAGTCCTACACCATGGAGTGGGATGATCCCCTCCACAAGTATTACATATCCTTAATTGAGGTTGTTGTACAATCGGGTTCTGTATGTAGCCTTGGTTTATTCTTCTAATCACCCCCTAAACCACTTGATCAAATGATTGGTTCCCAAGGAGTTTGAACATCTCTCTTTGTTGTTGATTTGCTATTTGGAAATGAGGCACTACTAGTCATGTTGTCTGTATCTTTAGTCACCTCTCTGTAGGCCTTACTATTGTCAACTAGATATAGAGCTTCTCTAGTGACTTGCTCAAATGTTGTGCATCCTTTTAGATGTAGGTCCTTTTTGAGAGTTTCATTCCTCAAGCCCTCTATGAAGAGAACTGATAATCTCTCATCTTGCGGTAACTCTCTCACATGACATCTATCAATGTATTGTTTGAAGCGAAGCAAAGCTTCCTTCACTCTTTCGTTTGCTTTTTGTTTGAAAGCGTAGATTTGGGACACGGTGTTATGTTTGATTCCCCTTTTTGAGAATTCCTCTACAAACTCTTGTAAGATTTGTGCCATGTTTGCAAAATCATCTCTATTTAGTGGTTGGAACCAAGTCAAGGCTGTTTCTTCCAATGTTAACCCAAATCCCACGGGGATGGGAGGGTCATCTCATACTATTGATGCATGGAACCCCATGTGAATGAATTAAGAATAGACAAAGTCCTCTACTTGTTTTCCTATGGGACAAAAACATAAGTTAACATCATCTTTGCTGACAAATATAGACGTGAATATGAGCGAAGGGATGTGGAAAGAGTTGTAACTTCAAAACTGTTGACTAAGGTTCTTGAAAAGAAGCAAAAGCCCATCTCCACCCTTAGCAAGTACACAGATCCTTTCTTAGATGATTATGACGCCACATCACATAAAAATAGACAAACATTGTCCAACCCTCAAGACAAGCAAGAAACATTGCCATCATTGCAAGCATGGATCCAACAATATGAAAGAGCAGATCAGAACACAAACTGAGGTGGTTATCAAGCCATGTTAGGGCTAGAACATCAGTAGTACCAAGGTGATAGTATAACACGAACATCAAGTCCGACAAGGATAGAAGCGCCACATTGAGAATGAGAACAATTATAAAGGGTCCAAAGAGAGAAACATCCACCTACGAGACCAACCAGGAGTTACGGATTGGGAGAGCCTCTATGAGTGGAACCCTTCTCATACCCAAGACTAGAATGAGCTCATAGAGAAGGATTGGGAGACCCCATGCTTAGGTTGGTAGATCATTGTAAGATCAGACCATCCTAGGTTTTGAAATGGGTAGACAAGAAATATTCTAGGAACAATGATCCTAGGGATCATGTGGCAGCATTTGTGCATGTAATCAAAGCCAAGGAAATCCTAGATTTTTCAACACAATTTGCAGGATCTGGACTAACTCTCAAAGAGGATGCTGCCACTTGGTTTGATTATATAGAATGTAGTGATTTTGAGTAGATTGAGGAAGTTCTTGATGAGTTTATCAGGGAATTCTCTCAAAGAGGAATAGCTCACGACACAATCTCGCAAATCCATAGATTCAAGCAGAAAGAAGGGGAACCCAAACCGATTGAAGAGATATGTGAAGTTTTGTCTAGTAGAAGAACTACCAACCCAATCAAGGTTAACACTCATTTTATCCAAAGACTGAGGAACACAGATCTCCAGAAATACATCCACATGAAAAAGAGCATTGGGTGAAAGCATGTATAGGTGGCCTGGAAAGTAATGTCAAGGACATTGCTTTTTTGCGCTTAAAAGTGGGTGTTTTAAAAGTGCTTCAAATCTCAAAAAGAATATCACTCTCCTAAGGTACGTCAATTAAGTCTCCTAACATACCACAATTAATGAGACTAAATGTAATTTACTGCTGAACGCTGGGCCGCTTCTTTCCCGCTTCAACCTGTCTGAGCTTTCTTTGTCTCTGAGATCTCTCTTGGAGCTCTATCTAGCTCCTCTCTGTCTCTCTCTCACAGAGCTCTTGCTGAGCTTTCTGTATCGCTTAGCCCCCCCCTCTCTCTCTCTTTATCTCTCTAAGCATGGCTCCTCTTGTGTCTGAGCTCACGCTCATCCCTCTTTCTCTTAGCACTCTTTCTCTCTCTCTCTCACGAACTCTATCTGTATAGGTTCCTCTTCTACTTGATGATTCTTGAGGTATGTAAACACTTATTATGCTTTGTTAGTATCTTGCTAATTAGTGCAAGAAGTGCCATGTATTAATTAAAAGTATAGCGTGTAGTTATGATTTGTATTGTATTTCTTGTAGAGCAATCCTTTGAAAGTACTGCAACAATGGAGCACAGTGAAGAACTGTCTATCAGCTCTTCGTCATTGAGTAGAGAAGCTCAACTTTAGCACAGAAAATTAATGAGGGAATATTGGGCTGCTCAGAAACGAAAGCAACGTAAGGCAACGGTCAACTTTGTGACGGAAAGCAATACAGGGGAGATGGATGAAAGAAAGAAACGAAGGATATGTCAATCTATGGTACAACACTTTGATACATTAACCGTGGGAATGGATGCAAGTGGTAGGAAGGAAATGTTTGATGAACTCTTCAACATCCTTGCTTCCTTACTATGCAGAGTAAATCCAAAGAGTTGGAAGCAATTATGCTGAGAAACATCCGCAACACTTTCAACATCCGAAGGATATGTCAATCTATGGTACAACACTTTGATACATTAACCGTGGGAATGGATGCAAGTGGTAGGAAGGAAATGTTTGATGAACTCTTCAACATCCTTGCTTCCTTACTATGCAGAGTAAATCCAAAGAGTTGGAAGCAATTATGCCAAGATCTTCAGACGAGTTTTTTGTGAAGAAATCAGCAATGACGATGTTGGTGAATGGTAGAAACAAGGAGGAAAACACTAACATGAGCATACCGCAAGTTGCCAAGCTTATGGGGATCCACAAAAGGAACTTATATTCAGCCAAACATCACTTAATAGTGTCAAGTGAATCCGATGGTTCGTTCCCTGCATCTGCGTGTCATAGAGATGATGCACGGAGAACTCACATCACTCAAACTGTTAAAGACATAGTCTTTCAATTTTAGACGGATGAGACGAGGGTATCCCCCAACAAGAAAGATGTTTGCAGTAAGAGACTAGCTAGATGTTCATATGTAAAGCATCCAATCCACCTTCTTGAGGAGCCTCATGTAATTGATATATTTTTTTAGCACTTTTTATTGGTGCTACAACTCATATTCCTGCTACAAAATTATGTTTCTATACCTCTTTTTATTGGTGCTACAACTTATTACTGCCATAACATTATGTTTCTATACTTCTTTTTGTTAGTGCTACAGCTTGTTTTGGTGTTTTGCACCACTTTGTAGTGGTGCTGCAACATTAAAAAGTGGTGAAACATTACTATACTGGTCTCTAATTGTATTTGAACCACTTCTAAAATTTGATCAATAGTTCTACATGTTTTTGAAGCACTTTTACTTGTGTTTCCACACCACTTTTTAGTGTCTTTGAACTAGTTTTTAATGTTTTGCAGCAGGTTTTAATGTTTAAGAAACAGTTTTTACTAGAAATGCACCAATGCTTCACCGTAAACCCTACAAAGTGGTGTTCACCCACTAAAAAGTCTTGTTTACCCAATGCTAACAGATGTGTTTTACAAACTCGTAGGGGTGTTACAGGTGCAAACGTTTTTGGTGGTGCAACTCACTTTTTCCAAGTGATGTAGCAGCTTTTAGTCATGGTGCAATAGTTATAGTAGTGCCATAGACTTTTTACTGTTGCTGCACGAATGGTGCCCACCACCTTATGATGGTAACCAAAACCATATTAGTGGAGTTTGAACACATTTTGTTAGTAAACACTTAAAAGTGCTGTCACACCACAATGAAGCGGTGGACAAAACACTTACACGTATAAAAACCACTTTCACGTGGTGTCTGACCGCATTCAAGTGGTGAGAAGCCACTTTCATGTGCTAAGTCACTACGTCAGTCCATCACTCCATGCAAGTGGTGAGGCACCACTCCCAAGTGGTGTGACACCACTTTCAAGTAGTAACTAAGACCTTATCACTGCAATCAAGCGGAAAGTTCCCGCTTTCAAGTGGTTAGACACCGCATTCAAGTGACAAGAAAATGCGTTAAAGTGGTGACTTCCCACTTTGAACTAGTTTTTGACCACTCTCAAGTGGTCATCAAGTGGTGAGACACCACTTTCATGTGCAAAGTACTACGTTAGTCATCACTCCATGCAAGTGGTGAGACACCACTCCCAAGTGGTGAGACACCACTTTCAAGTGGCCGAGCACCGCATTTCAATGACTTGAATCCGCGTTCAAGTGGTGACTGCCCACTTTGAACTAGTTTCTCACCATTCTCAAGTGGTCATCAAGTGGTGAGATACCACTTTCAAGTGATAGCTTAAACTTGGTTACTGCAATCAAGCGGCAAGCTCCCGCTTTCAAGTGGCCAGACACCACATTCAAGTGACCAGAATCAGCGTTCAAGTGGTGACTGCCCACTTTGAAGTAGTTGCTCACTAATTTCAAGTGGTCATCAAGTGGTGAGACACCACTTTCATGTGCTAAGTCACTACGTCAGTCATCACTCCATGCAAGTGATGAGGCACCACTGCCAAGTGGCAAGACACCACTTTCAAGTGGTATCTAAAACCTTGTCACTGCAATCAAGTGGCAAGTTCCCACTTTCAAGTGGCCAGAAACCGCATTCAAGTGACCAGAATCTGCGTTCAAGTGGTGACTGTCCACTTCACCACTCTCAAGTGGTCATGAAGCACTTTTCACAAGAGCTCCCCCACTTCCAAGTTGTGTTGGACCACTATCTAGTTCTGATGCTGGTATGTCGCCTAGTATTTTGTCCCTCCCAGCTACTTTTTAAGTGCTAGATTTTAATTGGTGACTGGCCACTTTGAACTAGTCGCTCACCACTCTAAAGTGGTCATCAAACACTTTTCACAAGAGCTCCTCCACTTTCAAGTTGTGTTGGACTACTATCTAGTGCTAATGCTAGTCTTTCGCCTCGTATTTTTTCCCTCCCAGCTACTTTTTAAGTGCTAGTTCTGAACTTCCCCAGAACTTTCATGTCCTTACTCACCACTTTTTAATCGTTGCCCACCATATTCAAGCAGTGCACACCATTTTTTATTGGCGGTTCATCACCGTCAAGTGGTTTGAATTCACTTTTAAGCCGCGCCAAAGCACTTTTTAGTTACGTTGAATGCGGTTTCTCACCACTATTAAGTTGTCCTCACACAACCTCTTAATATTCTACATTTTTGTATGGATACTAGTTTCTACACTAATTTGTATTTGTGGTGCATTATTTTCACTGGTAAAACAATACTACTGAATGTATCATTACTAGTTTTTAGTGGTGCACACCAGTTTTTAGTGATATAGAATCACTTTTTAATGTTTTGAAACAATTTAACCAGTTTTGAATGCTAAGTTTATTTTTAACATTTGTATACATGTATATTGCAGGTGGAGCTTTATTTAAGATTCAAGACAAAGTATGCAGATATTCAGATTTCACAACGTTGCTTCGAGTCTATGAAACCGTTCTTTGTCCGAAAATTGAGGGATCGCTACACCTGCTGTTGTATTGTGCATGTACAAATGATTTTCCTTAAAGAGGCAGTAAATCACATGCGGACTCGAAGTTTTGATCTTCATGGTTCTTGCTGCATGTGCAGCTGCCCTATATGCCTTCATCATGATGAAGTTATCAACCATGGATGTCTTGCATACAAAAATGCAAGTATGAGTACCACTTCACTGTTGGAGTCTATACTCTGCCCTATACTTGCAGAACATAGTTTCCATAGCTACCAATGCTTAATGGGAACATGCAATGCATGCGGTGTAGGTAATATTCAGATCTGTCCAAGAGAAGAAGTTGAGAAAAGTAAGCAAGTATCTGTGAAGTTTTTTGAAAATATAGTGGGTGCCACTGGATTAAACAATGAAGCTAGAAAGAGCATTGTGAAAGACATTGTCCACAAGAAAATGCTGCCTAGAGAACTTTTGCGAGTGTACCAAGACCACTTGAAGAAGTATGTCACTCACAATTTTATATTTAGGTGGAAAGCACAACAGTTCAAGGACTGCATTTCTTTGTTTCCAGATGATGTGGTTGTCTCCGTCGTTGACTTTGCAGAGAACTACTCCTTCAAGGAGCAAAATGAGATCCAGTCAATGCATTGGTACACTAAGCAGGTCACTATCTTTGTCCTGATTACTTATTTCCGCATCGCATCAGGTGCAGTAAAGAAGACCATGCACTTTTTTGTCTTAGATGATAAACAACATGACACCTTATTTGTGCAGCATGCTTTTCTCTTACATGCTCAATGGTTGAGAGATCAAGGGCTAAGCTTTAAAAAACATTGGGTTTGGTCAGATGGCGTAGCTTCACAATTTAAAGCAAAGCGACCGTTTTACTTTGTTGCTAGATATTGGAGCCTTACTGGCATGGAAGTGAATTGGAATTTTTTTTTATTAGGACATGGAAAGGGGGAACATGATGGGGCTGGGGCTGTCATTAAAAGGTCTCTAACTCATGAGCAATTGAAGCAAAATAGCGTGCGGTTGACTTGTCCAGTTGAAGTTGTCTCTTTTTTGAGAATGCATCTTAGTACTGGAGCAACTACTATGTATGACAATCAAAAGAGGGAGGTCAGTAGGGTGTTCTGGGAGGTCAAGCTAGGCTATGTTCAGCGATCCCATCAATGGGACTGCAAACCATTGAAGGGCTCAAGAGCAATGCAATGTGTGAATGGGTATTCTGAGAACAACACTTGTGCATTGCGATCAAAACGGTTGTCATGCTTTTGTTTTCCTTGCAGGCTTGGCCATTGGAGAAAGTGTATGAACAGATCACATGTGGAGACGTGGAAATATCACACTTTGGAGCCACTTGCTAATGATTCCCAGTCATACAGAGACTCAGACGATGAGGAGTTCCATGGTGCCACTTATGCAGGTCATTGTGACTCCTTAAAGCGATGCTCTCACACGTGGAGACAATTTTGTTGTCACTTATGAAGAGAATAATGAGGAGGCTGTTGACTTCTACATTTTGAAGTGTATAGTAGCTAAGGGACTAACAACTAACGAGCAAATTGATGCATGGGGCAACAAGATAGAGAAGCATACTTATATGGTCACAGGCCATTGGTATAAATCCCTACAAGCAAACTTGTATGAGCTGTGGGATAACAAGCCAGTAGTTTTCATATATTCCCACTTGATAAGGGCAATAAAGTTCCCTATGGAGCCTGTAGTGCTCGATGGCATAGGAGAAGTGTTCAAACTTTCCAATGAAAACCATGAGGCAATATACAATAGCATGCCCTTTGAATTGTGAATCAAATCTGATTTTATATCATCTAGTGAAAGATTGAACAAGATGGAATTGGTGTAAACGTGCGATGGAATTGAAATGTTGGTTTTTGAGAATGCTTCACCACTCCCCCCTCCCCCCCCCTAGACATCACCACTAAAAAGTGTTGCAGTTTCAGAAAAACTCAATAAAAATTTACCACTTTTCAGTGGTACTAAAGTGGTTTAGCCCCACTAAAAAGTGGTTAAAAATGCTTCACCAAGCATCACCATTAAATGGTGTTGCAGTTCCAGAAAAACTGTTGCAATAACATAATAAAAATTTAACCACGTTTTAGGGGTTTAGCACCACTAAAAAGTGGTTCTGAGACATTCAGAAGTGTAGAGACATGTATAGTGCAGAGACAGTAAAGTGCCAGAACTTCTGTATATTACAAAAATTATATTACAACAATTATCCAGAAACGTCTACATATCCACCAAGAATGTACAATATATAACGTTTCTGGCACTTCCGGATGTACAATCTCATTCATCTCCATTTATAACAAAGTGCTCAAAGACTAGATTCGAAAGTTCATCTTTGGGATTGTTGATGGGGTTTGCCTTTGTATACTCCAGGGTATTGGGGGTTAGTACCCATCTGCACAACCATGGCAACAGTGTGTGCGTGAGGTAATCAGGGTCTTGTTCTTCATCAAGAGGATCAGAGGTGGGTTGACATATACAGTTGTCCCAGACATTGCGCATATTTTTATATCTGGAGTCATCTACCAGCAATGTCCGAGAGGAGTCATATTTTGGAAACTTGTTCAAGGCATGGTAAAGGGGCTTGAAAGACACAGGTTCACCTACAAGGTCTCTTGGAGCTCCAACAATCTCTTCAAAATACGACCACTTTTCACATTGCCAATTTGAGAAGAGATCCCTATAGTAATAAGTCCTATGTTCCCATATGTATGGCCAACATGTACTGAGGATATGCTCAATGTTAGCAGTAGTACAAGTGCTCCAAATCATTGCATCTGCTATTTGCCTCAAATCCCAAACAAATTGCTCAACATCTCTACGGTAGTAGATCCACAACTTCTCATCCACTCTTTTTAGTTTAACTCTGTCGGAAGCTGGACGTGGAGGGTGTTTAAGTTGTCCAGTCTTTGGATCACGTTTAGTTACATCTCGTTTCACGAATAGTCCATCGAGATCAAGGATGATGAGCTTTTTGATCTTGCAGAAATTCGAAACAAGATATCCCCATCCAGGGCAGTTTGGAAAAATCTCCTCAATTTCGGGGCAAACTGCTGGTTCCTGGTCTTCCTCTACTTTATCCGGTGTTACATCTGCATCTTGCTCTGCATCCTGCTTAGCTACTATGTCTTCAACCTTCTCATCTGTTTCTTGAACATCTCCAATCCAACTAAGTTCTGCCATAGAGAAGTAGCGTGCCTTAACACTAGAATGGTAATAGGACACTTTTATGTCCTTGGACACTTTTGTGTCCTGTTAAGTGACCATTTTGCTTGAATTATTTGAAGAGTATGAAAATTAATTTCTAGGTGCTACATATCCACAAAGTTGCCTTATGAGCTGAAAAAAACTTAGCTTTTTTTTTTGAGTATCGATCTCACCATTAACCTTACTCTTGCACAACATTTTTGAACCTAAACTGTGTGAAAAAATGGGTCTTGTTTTTGGCTTTTTTTCAATTTTTGGCAACTATACCACTCTAAACTTCATGTTTGTGAGGTTTAGATGGCTAGAGGTTAGGCCTTCATAGTTCTCAACATGTTTTGATGCTTGTAGGGAGAGCTAAGTGTTAAAATTGAAAGCTATGACCAATTTACAAGAATTGCATAATCCTGTTTTTCGGCCAAAATTAGTACTTTTATGCTTTTTTTGGTGGCTTTCTTGATATCCAAATTCAATTTTGATTGTGTAAGTGTAATGTATAACATAAAGCTAATCTTTCTTGAGTTTTGGGGGACCTAATATGCTATATAGCATAGTATATGATGATGGTTGAGTTTTTTTATTGTTGAAGAATATGATACATTTTAGAGTAGCAAGTATAACTTTCTCAATATTGCTAGTTTCTTAGGCCAATTGTGTGTATTTTGTAGGTAGTGAGGCGGTCCGGGGCGGGCAACAAGAAGAGCAACCTCTAGACACCCTTCAAGGCTCCCGTGCTACTCAATGGGGCTGGGGCACAACACAACACAAACCAAAACAACAAACCCACAGCCAAATCCCAACTACACAAGTGGCACCACCTAGTTTAAGAGCGAACTAGGACGCAAAAGAGGAGAATCGTTAGAGCAACCCACAAACAAGCAAGGAATTTACACTAACCCTAACACCAATGGAACACTCTCACACACTAAAACACGAGAGAGAGAGAGAGAGAGAGAGAGAGAGAGAGAGAGAGAGAGAGAGAGAGAGAGAGAGAGAGAGAGAGAGAGAGAGAGCTCGGGCTGCTTTGAAACGTATCGGCAATGATCAAGCAAACACAACTATATATTTAAGAAAGAGAGAGAAAGGGGGAGGGGGTGCTTGTTGCATTAATACCTTCTTACAAATCTGTCATGACAAATCAAAGTGAGATTAGTATTTTTTCAACATAGCTTGCGTAAATTTCACCACAACACATCACAAGAAAAGCCACCCAATCACTGTCTTAAATCTAGGGGAGTCCTCTCCACCCTGTCGCCCTCTTACAGTATGTGGGATTTATGGCTAGATTGATGACAACACCAGAGACAAGCTATCAAGAACTTAACAAAAAACACCAAGACACTTACGCATCATTGTTGTCCATTACTTCACGTTGGAAGGGAGACAAAGTATCCAAGCTTAGTCCAAATCCACCCTCCTTGATTCAGCAAATGTTGGGATTACACTAGTAGGAGAAATGATAGATTTCCTACTCTCAATTGAATGATCACTCTCTCTCTTACAATGGCATAGAGTTCCCTTGCTAATCCCCTATTACAACACATGCACATGCATAAGACAATGAGCTTCCACTCAAGAGATCCTTCTAGAGAGGTTGAGCTTGGCTTCTCAAGCTATAGCATAGTGCTCTTGCTTATGGCTCCCCCCTTTTGTGCTAGCTACACCCTCTTTTTATAGCAATTTTGAAGGCTAGGGTTACTCCTCTAACCATGGTTGGGTTAGATTTTCAGAAATTTATCTAATTTCTTTTGCTTGGAATTATCAAGAAGTTGGTGGGGAAAGAGAGAGGAGAGAAATGGAGGTGGTAGGACTTTTCATAGTGGGTTAGTGTAAGTAGAGTTAGTATTAATTTACAAATGGAATTGGATATTTACAATGGGAGTATCCATGTAGGATACAAATAAGGAAGAAAAACTCTTAAGAGGTAAGAAAAGGTGGATTTCTTACAAGGTTGATGCTCCAAGTGTCTTGAGTAGGGCCAATTTTGACGCTTGTTGACGGTCCACTAGCTTTGACGGTACATTTTTTCTCCACTCTTGACCTTCCTTGAGAGACAAGGTAATTGAAGCTGAGTAATCAACCACCATGATGCTGTCTTTTAAGAGAAGAGGCTGAATTTTGTGGTTTTTTTTATAGATATGGATAATTTGGAGGAGGAAAAATGAGACTAGGTGGTCAATTTTGGAATGAAATTGTGTGTGGGAGGTATGAGTTCACCATGGTTTCTCTTGTTCTTCAAGGTTGAGGAGAAGGTGAGTAGGGTGCAGAGAGGAGTGGTGAGAGAGGTGGGGATGATGAGTGGAGAAGTGTGTGTGAAAGAGGAAAATGATAAAGTGGAAGAGAGAGTGTGGCTGCATAGCATGGGAAAACTGGGGTCCACTAATAAAATCATAGCTCACAGCTCGTAGCTCAAAAAAATATGAAAAAATTTGAGGCAAAAGTTCAGCCCACGAGCTACAACTTTTGTTTGTATCACCTTTTCAAATTCCGAGAGCAAGTGAACTTTACAAATTCACCAAAACCGACCGTGTTTTTCCACTGCACAAGGTCCTTGTGGGGTCCTTCTTTGGATGATTCTTTTGAATACATCCAAGAGTGAGCCCTCCATAGTGCATGTATGCATGCCACCTACCCTTGACCTTATTTTGTAGGTCTATAATTGAAGATATTGTTGAGATCATGATATAAGTGAATAGTACAACTAAGAAAATCAAATATTGAGGGGTCTAAAAAATATGTACATGTCAAATATAAATAATATAAGTGGAAAAAATATAAAGGGGTCAAAAGAAATCTCTCTCATTATGAGGCTACCATAAAAAGATAAATATTTTTGGTGTTCTAATTTTTTTAGAAAAAAAACAAAATAGATGTAGGAAGGGAAAAATCACAATAGTGAAAAAATATACACATAAATAAAACTAGTTTTTTTGGATTTTTGTTGGGGTGGAGTTACACCAGATATAAGAGAAGCTTACATGAAAATATTTCTATATGGAATAAAGAGTATGAAAAATGGTAAGAAAAATTGTGGTAATGGTGAGGCAATGTACAGAGCATAAATAACACACACCTAGGTAGAAATATTTAAATAAATACCAAAATAATTATGAAAAAATCTTTTATTTAGGCCCTATATACAAAGAAATATTTACATACGCATGGGCCATAATATACTTATATTTTTTATTTTTTTGGCTCAACTAGCCCAATGACTAGCAAATTGAGGGTTTTTTATTTCAGTAAGGAGATATGGGAAAAGTCCCCTAACTCACACGCACCCATATACAGTGAAAGGGTGAGGGTAACCACAGTGTTTGAGTGATTTGATAGGGGGGGATAACTCACTATGGCAATCACAGAGAGCCGAAAAACGGCTATCAGTAGTAACCATATCTAATCATAGACTACAAACTTGGCTAGATATTGAGTAGTTTCTATGGGTTTCTAGAGGTCATAATGCTAAACCCAGTTTTTTCATGTTTGCTGTATTTAGCACTTTATCATTGCCCCCAAGGTTCCAATTGTAAGAGATCCATTATCCTTTTGACAGGCTCCATGGCTCCTTTTGAATCCAGAGGCCCAAAGGGAACTAAGAAAACATGTATATAGTATCTGTATTGAGCGTGACTATAGAAACTTTGATGGTAGGTCCGCAGAATGGCAAAAATGCAACTTTTTTGTACCTATTTTTTTTCCCAAAAAAAAATTAGTGAGGTAAAAACAACCATATGTTTTGGTCACCAACCCATTGAAGTTAACGGGGCATTTTATCTCATGTCCTACAAAAATCTCCACTCTTATTTATATGCAATCAACCGTAAGAAATTGCTGTTTTGGGCAAAATGCACTGGTCCATCAACTTTGGAGGCTTGTAGTGACCAAGGGATGAGAAAAATTACAAGTTTGTCATTTTTTCCATATGTAGTAGTTATTGAACTATAAGCTCATTAAAGGATTTTTCAAAATGAGTGGATCTACTATGGTTTTGGAATTTTTTCCCAAAACCTTGAAAAGACACTTTTATGTCCTGTTAGGTTACCATTCTAGTGTTAAAAACCTCAATCAGATTGACATATTAACCTTTTCAAAATACACTTGAAAAGTATACCTTCCAGGCTATTGATTTACATTTCATTAATTTCCTGAACTTCTATGGCAACAGTCCACTTGGCAGGAGATACTGGAGAGAAAAAATAAGCTCTACTTGAAGATGCTCATGATGATGTCGGAAAGAACAATACGAGTACAATAAATAGACATTCAATGAACAATATGAGTACAATAAATAAACAATCAATGAGCAATAAACAACTAGTGAACGAAAAATAAAGCCATCGTGTCATTATCATCAAAATGAGGGTACAAAGAAAAAATTACAAAGAGGATACAAAGCACAAAAGGTTAATAGGGGCTACAGAAGTTTCTTGCGGGACTTTGGTTTGGGAGGTTTAAGGTTGGGTGCTTGGAGGTTAGTCTTTTTCCGAGCAGATGAAGGCTCCTTGGATTTTTTACGTCCTGGAGTAGGCTTTGGAGGCTCGGATGCAACCTAAGCTTTTTTCTTTGGTGTGGTGCGCTCTTCAGTGTTGCTGCTCTTTTTCCTACGCCCCAAAATATTTGCACAAACCTGTGAAATAAGAAGTTATGAGTCCTCATCAGACAAGTTCACTATTGTATCCTTTTCAATTGGCTTCTCAGATGATTTTTCAGCGTCCTCTACATCCTTGTTCATTGCAGGTTCTGGCTTCAGAGGCACCTCGGCTGACTCCTTGGATGCGTCACCTTGAGCTCCCACTACATCTGCTCTTTTTTCAACCCTTTTTTCTGCCTTTTGTTGGTCCAGAGTGTCTTCACCTGCTTGTTTCTAGGATGCATTCTTATCCCCGCACCCACCACACATGCTATCAATATTGGGCTTGCGTGATGACCCAGCTTGGGAGTGTGCTACATAAAAGACAATGTAATAATACTCAATATTAAGTTATGTGAACATTCAAAGAGAAGAATGTTCCACATAATATTACCAATTCCATCAACAAGAGATCCAAAGATGCCTTCCATTGGATCTTTCTCTGCAATTACATGGAGAAAAGAAACAAAATGGTCAAGAAATGAATCTACAATCAGCTTCATATCATAAGGTATAAAAACATAGATTACATGTACCAACATGCTCATCCATGTTTGCCTCTCCAGGTGCCAACAGCTTCAAAGCATCTTTTAAAGGTTCCTCACATCCATGAAATAGACACTGGCCGGCAGACTTACAGGTAGTTACAAAACAAAGTGGGTGATACGGATGTTGACACCGGAGCATGTAGACACCGGTAACAACAGTCTGCATGATAGACATCCCACAAGCAACACAATCACCTAACTGCACACAGCTATTGTCCGATCCCAAATGAACAGGTGGCCTAACAGGAAGGATAGGCATTCTTGACTTGAAAAAATTAATAATCGTTTCCACAAATCTAAGATTCCCTGTCGCCACTTCTACTTCCCATAACAAAGTGTCATGCTGACCCTGTAAAAAAATAGCATTGCGTACTTTATAAAACAGTATAAGTGTTTGTGCATTACTTTCAAGAGTCTTCATCACTTTATGTGGTACCTCTTAAGAGTGTTATATAAACACATTTAAGTGGTCTTTTACCATATAAAATGGTCTCTAACCATTTTTTCCTAATTAGAGTTTAACCACTTTTAAGTAATATCAACTACTACTAGGTGAATCAATCAAGCTTACATACCTGTAATTGTGCTGCCTCTTCACCTAGGTTATCGAGATTGTGCACTTCAACATCAAGTCCCATGTCTTTGAGAGCCTCCTTTCTGATTTGAATCAAGGTCTCAAGCTTTGCCATTGCTTCCTCGTTTGGTACAAGCCCAACCTTATGCAACTTGAGTTCCTCCATATCCTTGTTCAGTCTCTTTACGATCTTGGCGGCGCCTCGCATCAAACCAACCTGCTCATCTCTCTTTGTCTTTGATTGATCTAAAGCAATTTTTATTGCTTCGAGACATTGTTGCTTCTCTTTTAACTTTTCAGCAGCATTAGCCTTCATGTTAGAAATAGCTGCTACATCAGCCGTTGACGTAGAAAATGTAGTCGAGGAAACATTTGACATTCCAAATGTTCCCATCGAGCCAAAGGCCCGCTTCTTTAGAAATTCCTCCTTAGCCTATCTTGAAAATTGATGTCCACCTGAGTATGTTTGCCAGTCAAAGACTGTGCCAGTACTGTTAGTGTAATTAGGCATATTTTCTACATTAAATTTCCACTCGCTTCCAAGACATGGACCGTTTGTGGACCTCCATTTCTCCAATTTCCTATTTAAAGTTTTCAGTTGGCGTAACATTTTGATAACACCTTCAGCATACACATCCCATGCAACTAAACCTTCACAATCTTCAGCGGCCTTGCACTTCTGCCAAGTAAATCCATGTGCAAAATGCAAGCCTACCTCGTTGTTTGGGGAAGCTCCCTGATATACTTTGTGGTATAGCAGGAGACATTCTTCATACATTTCAGGCCTCAGCCCCTTTAAATGCATCTTCTCCTTTTGGTGGCGCTTGTAAAGCCATACACTAAGCCACTCCTCATCTCAGAAATCATCATCACATAGGAGCTTCGGATCCTGGCCAACCAAGCATAGCCCATATTCGGTATGAAAATCTTCCTTGGTGAAGCAGAATTTTGTTTGAGTGGGTAAGGCCACTCGTGGTACTATCCACCTCCCTGTAAAAAACATATAAGAATGCATGTTAGTATGTAATGAGCCATAATTAAACTTATTTTATCAACAATAAGAAGTGGTTGAAATGATATCTTCACCATTCTCAGTGGTACTGCAAAATTTTTAAGTGGTGGTGTACCACTAAATGGTTCTCAACCACTTAAAACTGGTTAGGTAACACTAAAAAGTCCTGCTACACCACTATTTTCTAGTGATACATCCCCTTTTGGTGTTTCTTCACCACTTTAAAGTGGTGCTCCAGCACATAAAAGTGGGCTGAACCACTGTTCAGTTGTGCTACACCGATGTGAATTGTTGTACACAACTTAAAACTGGTGCTACACTCCTAAAAAGTGGTGCTACACCAATAGAATGTGGTATCTCCTTGTAAAGCTTCATCACTTAAAAGCACTTAACCACCACTTTTATCAAAGATGTAGAACTAACGATTATTGCACTTTTGTAAAGCATCACTAAAAGTGGTTCTACAACATTGCAAGTGGTTGACCATCACGCACCACCACTTAAATGTGATTTGAACCACAAAAAGTGGTGACCACCACTTTATTGGTGTTTACCACTTTATACCAAATAACGTTCAGGTTAAGAAGCACCACTTTTCAGTGGTCCTACACACTTCTAAGGTACCGAATAACGTTCTAGTTAAGGAGTACCACTTTATAGTGATGTTCACCACGTTATAGTGGTCTTCACCACTATAAACACCACTTAAATGTGATTTGAACCACAAAAAGTGGTGAGCACCACTTTATTGGTGTTTACCACTTTAAACCAAATAACGTTCAGGTTAAAAAGCACCACTTTTTTTACAACTATAAAGTGGTGCTTCTTAACTAGAACGTTATTCGGTACCTTAAAAGTGTGTAAAACCATTGAAAAGTGGTGCACCATCGTGATGCTTCGCTTAAAAGTGATGCTTCACAACAAAATAGTTAGGGTTTTCCACTGGAAAGTGATGCATCCATTGTATCGCCAGTTTTTACTAGAACCTTACCTCTTTTTAGTGCTGCCCAGCACTTTAAAGTGGTCCAGTATCACTTTTAAGAGATGGTGCACCATATCAGCATAACTATGTAGTGATGCAACCATGGTTTCCACCCAACTTTAAAGGGTGTTGCAAGTGCACCACTTCAACACAGCCTATCAGTGGTGTTGTACCCATAAAAATTAGGGTTCACCCACTTGATATTTACTAGTGGTGTGCACACTATTTTTTCCTAATAAAGCAACACTTTAATTGAATCCATGAGGGAAATACATGCATCTAATCTGCTGAACATTTTTCTTCTTAGGTGTACCCTTGGGGGACTCGGAAGTTCTTTTTGTAGCATGCATGTGCAAAAAGTTCAGAAATTTTACAAGATATAAAACCAATTTTAGAAATGCATGCATGATCCATCTAACCTGTTTTGATAGGCGACTCCTGCGTAGAGCTCTTTCCCTTCCTAGGTGTACCCTTGTCAGAGTCTGAAGGTCCTTTTGTAGCCTGGTTCTTCATCCTGAAAAAATCACAAATGCCACATAGATACAAGATCAATAGTTAAATGCATTCATGCTTGAACCTGCATGATGCATTCGTATAAGCATGCACACACAGTTGATAAAATCTGCATTCATGCTTCAAGCTGCATGATTCATTCTTATAAAGCATTCACAAGGGTGATCAATTAGATGTGCACAATGCATATACATTCCAGAAATAAATTCTAAACTTACACATGCATCATTAATAGTTACAATCCATGATTATCTTGCCACCCAACAGAGGGCAGACCATATCACTAGGGGTTGAACCTGGGTCCTTACGCACCCACCCATTCACTTTAACCACTAGGCGAAGCCCCCTTTGGTTATCTTGACACACATTCAGAGACAAGCATATAGCGCTTCTACATCTGCATGAAGCATGTTAAAACATGGATCAATGCTACCTGGAAATGCTACCTAGGAAAACCAGCCACATTCAAATTCAACCAACATTCGAGATAGAATGCTGCAAGCTACATGATGACACATACCTGTTGCTGCTGCAGGGGATTTTTACTGAAGTTGATGACCAGCCCAGCAAAAAGTACTCCTCCTGAATTTGCTTGCTGTTGTTGCTTGTTGCTTCGGCTAGCAGAGAAACAAAAACGAGGGAGGAAAGAGGGAATCAGAAACCTAAATGGCGCTGGCAAGACAGAGAGAGGGGGGAGGAACGAGCGAGACAGAGTGGGAGGGACGAGACTCGAGAGAATATTTGCATTAAGTTCTTGAACGTACCTTGAGGTGATCATTAATGAGTAAGCACTTTCACTTAGTACACGTCAAATTTTAACCCTTTTTTTCCATAAATTTTGAATTTAATCCCACTGTTTCAAACGCCTAAACCACCCATTTTCTCAACACCAAAAACCATATACTATATAGTGGCAAAAGCGGTCCACCTATACATGCTTTCACCCCATTACATTTAATGATTTGACGAAAGAAGCTCTATAGTTGGTAGATAATTGTGTTATCTGCAAGGAAGGAGAGTAAAACACTTTAGATGATGAGTCCTCGTCATAGCATAGTGATCCAAATCTATCAAGTAAGTACCAAAACCCAAATCTCCGCTAAATTAAGAATGGTCATCAAAAAAGTGCTCAAGAGGATTAATTTGTTTGCTAAGCCGCAAGCTAATAAACCTAAGTGGCGTGCAATAGATTAAAAAATGGACAAATCACATGATTGAAGAGTTCTATTACAACAAGGGGCACATAAAAGAATTCCAGTATGCCTCACAAGATAAAGTCTAGCTCAAGCCCCACCGTTGCCAAGATACACAACAAGAATTCTTCCAGGACCATTGGGAGTTGAATGGACACAATCAATCTTAGGAAAACAACCTTCACTACCAAGGATGAGACATGTAGGATTCAAATACGCACCAACTATAGAAGAACATGAGGAGCAGGAACTTGTGCCAATCCTTGCATATTACAAAGAGCCTAGTGGATATATGACCAATAAGGGATACTATCCAACTGAAGAACCCAAAGCGTCGAAACCATGGAGCATGATTGGATCGGTTGGCCCACCAACTGTTGCACATTCTTCAAGAGAAGGTAAATAGAGTTTGGACGAACACACATTACTATTTATAACTAATGGAGGATTAACGGGATCAAGACCTTCTTTTATCAATAGAGAGCTACTCAAGGAGCACCTCAAAAACCCAAGGGACCATGTTATAAGTGTGGGGGTGACAACCTGATGAGGGAATCTCCTCGCGATAAAATCTTAAGAGTGAATGCATATTGTAGTGAGTGTGGAATCACTTATTTGATTCTTGAGTGCTTAAAGAATCCTAACAAAGGATCAAAAGTAATGTTGAATATACTAGAGACAATGCCATCTACTTGGGGGGTGCACTACGTAATCATGTTAATGTATAACATGAGTTTGAATGGAGGGGTTTTAAAATGCAAGAATTTTATGTGATTTAACAGAGATACATCAAAATGAGGGGTTTTTATATTCAATTTTGAAAAATCTTCTAAAATAAGGGGTCATTTTATTCATTGAGACATGTTAAAAGAGGGGTTTTTTTGATACCCCATGAATGCATGTTATATAGGGGGTACTAAATGGTGAACCCCACTGAGTCCATCTAGTAGTGGATCAAAAAATAAAAACGTGATACCAATCCAAGTAATCACAAAGATCCCAAGCTCCTAATGAACCCATCATGGAAGAACAAAAAACGGATGCACCTAGCATTGAACGAAAGAGTTTTTAGTGAAGTACTTGGAAAGCTAGAAAAGCTAGGATGAAAGCTAGGAGGGAGCATGAACACACTTAGTTGAAGAACTAAAACAAACAAGGGACAAATTGAGAAAACTGGAAGGAAATATGAACAAAGAAAAAGAAACCCCTAAGGTAGTATCAGAGCCAGGCACAGTTAAGGAACCGAAGAGTGCTAGTTCTGGAGGATCGGTTTCGGTAGAAAAGGTCTATGAAACATTAGATGCCCTCTTTAAAGCCTATGATGCACGACTTAAAAACAACCAAGATCAAGAACAAAGGTGGATGAAATATCCATACACAGAACTAGAGAAGCTAATGCTTGAAATGTGTTAAAAAATGATTGAAACAGCCCAAGCTTTACTAAAACCCCTAGCTCGAAAATTGAAACATGTACTAGTTTTCCCACCAACACCAATATTCCCACCAAACTAGGAGAAAATAGAGCAAGATTCTAGTCACAAGCATGAGCTGAACCTAAAAAACCAGCACAAGGACCAAAGATAGAAATAGATACCATGGATCATAGTCTTTTGATAAATTCCACCCAGGCATACTAAAGGAGTGCAGAGAAATAGACGATCTTGATGAACTATGGAAACAGATGAGAGAAGCAACAAAATCTAATGAGCTAAGCAAACATGTAAATCAAACTAGTGACGGGAGAGGGGTGTCTTTTCCACCAATAGAGGTATTTGAGGCAAGATGTCAAATAGATCTATAAATACAATTGTATTGGGGAGACCAAGGGTCTGATCTATCTATAGACAACCAGCCCCATTTGCTTAGAACACTGCCATCCTATATGGGAGAGCACAAGGACAAATCAAATTTTGTTGCGCTCTCATTACAGAGACTCTCTTCCATGAAAATCATTGACTCTAAAGTTTCGATAGAAATTTTGTCCACTCCAGTGACATGTATAAAAACGTAAGCTAAGTTATTAGGAATATGACCTAACATGTGGACTATGGTAGGAGACTTTCTGGAAAAGTTTGTTGTGAAGGATCCTTCATCATGAATTCAAGAGGGAATCCCCAAACTCAAAAACCTCACCTAAATTCCACGCAGGTACCATTGAAAAAATTTGGGAGAGTATTGTGAAGGAGAAGATGGCAACACGATTCTTCCTATAGAATTTCAACGTGTCACCACCATGGCAGTTCTTGACAGTGGGGATATGGTAGCCATTGCTACAAAAACATGGACAAAATGGGAAAATATTTCTTTAAGAGCAATAAGAATGAAACTACAGCTCACAGATGGAGGATATATAGAGAAACCCCTAGGAATTCTAGAGAAAGTAGTTGTCACCTCTTGCGAAATTAAAAAACATGGTCCAGGATTGGGGGTACGACCACATTTACCTAAGAAACTTGGAGACCACAAGCAAGATAAACTTTAAAAACCATAGTTACAAGGATGTGACACAAACTCCTGTTGAAGAGTTTAATTCAGGTAAATTAGCTAGATTCAAAAATCCAACATGGTCAAATAGTTGTGGATGTGCAGAGCTTCAAATTGTGGGAGCTTAAAGCCCATAGAGTGTATCATATAAAGGGCTTTAGAAGACAAAGTCTACATTCCAGAAACCTTTCCAAAGGAAGCACTAGAGGCTTTAGGTTGGGAACACATTTTGGCAACCTTGGATGTGTGTTGTTGCAGACTGTCCCATGACAAAGTTCTATGACAAAAATGGTTATGATGTGATACCATATTACATGGTCAATGTAATTGAGAAAGATGGTGAGAGTCAAACCTCAAATAAACCCAAAATCAGAAAGCAAGACAAAAAAGAAGAGCTGCTTTATGACTCTCCATAGTTTTTCGAATCTGATAATGATGCAGATAACGAATACTCTGTCAGTACTAGTGATCAAGAGGAGACCATAGCAAATGTCAGATTTTAAGACTTTACAAAACAAAAACCTAGAAGGCAACAACACTATACAAAGAAAAGAGCCTTAAACATGGCCAGAGAAATTCCGATGTTGAGTGTAAAAAATAAAACACATTCCTAAGGCTTGTGAGGGTAGAAGATTGGGTAAAGGACAAAACCTCAGGTCCATTCACAAAAACTCAAAACACAAAAACAAAAGAAGGAAACAAGCTTAAAAGACAGAAAAAGAGACAAAACATAAGAAACCAAAAGGACCAGGGATGGATGAGTTTGGGGAACCAAAATGGACCAAGGTAGAGCGTGAAAAGAAATACCAATAACTCAAGAGAATGTTAAGAGAAGTATGGACAATGGAGAGAGAAAGTAAGTAAAAAGAGAGCACCAAAAAGGAAAGGATGGATGTCCCTTCCCACTATCAAAAATTCATATTCCAGGAGAGAAAAATAGTGAGGACACAAATTGATAAGGGGGAAAAAAGAAAATGAATGATATGATGGGTCAAAAAATGCAAATGAATAGACCTGATAGAATCTAGAGAGGATGCAAGATCGGTCTACATAGCAGCAGATTTGAGCACAAAAGAAGAGGAGCTACTCATCCAACTCCTCAAGAAGTATAGAGATGTTTTGGCATGTTCATATAAGGACCTCAAAGGAGTGGATCCATCAATATGTAAACATACAATCCCGTTGAAGCCTAATTCCAAACCTTATAGGCAACATCCCTATACCTATAATGACACATTTTCTAAATGAGTTAAGGAAGAGATTGACAAGCTCAAGAAGTCAAAATTCATTTATGAGATTGAACATACCGGATGCATACCGCTTCAACATCAAGATGGTCCCTAAATGGTCTCAAGAGATAGTCACACTTTTGACCTATGGAGACGCATTTGATAGGACAGAACATGACCTCAAGCAACAATCAATCAGGCAATCCAAAACCTTTCAGCTTATAGGCGGGTGCTTGTACCATCTAGGTATAGATGGAATATTGTGATTATGCATAAGTCCAAACAAACATCATTGTTATCTCATGGAAACCCATGTACAGGACATAGATTTTCATTGTTCCCAAAAGAAGACATACCAACGCCTAAAGCAACTTGGAGTTTATTGGCCAAATATGCATGCGGATGTACATGAATTTTTCATGAATTGTAATACATTGTAATGTACCCAACATTTTTGAATAGAAGAATTTTATTCACTTTGCAAATATTTAAGGTTCGCATTCTATTAAGTCATAATGCGGTCCAACAGAATGACTCGATTGAAAATTGGACTCTAGAACTAAGTTAAGTATGACCCTTATTCACTTGAAACAATAGGTTGATAGAGAACTTAAGCCTCAAGTCTATTTCTATAGATAAGAGTTGACCCTTGAAAAAGAGGGAGTATTTTTAGGAAAAGGGTAGTATTTTTAAAAAAGAAGAGGAGAGACTCAAGTTTCGAGTTCTTGTTTTGGAAGCCAAGCTTCTTCTATAATTGGAGAACTGAAATCGTGTATCAAAAAGATTCATGATATATATATATATATATATATATATATATATATATATATATATATATATATATATATATATATATATATATATATATATATACACACACACACACATATATATACACACACACACACACACACATATATATATATATATATATATTTATATTTATATAAATCTACAAACATGCACGAACTTATCTTTCCTATTTTTAGCCTATGCTTTTGGCTCTTGAGAGCCTATATAAAGGAACCTCCTCCCTCACTTTCAAGACACACATACACACACTCTCAAAAGCAGAAGCTCTCTTGCCTTGACATCGGAGTTACCTTCTCTCCCTCAAGATCTCTCTCTCAAGCTCTTACCTTCAAGTCATATCCATCTCCAACTCTTTCTTTACCATTGTTGTGTTTCCCTTCTGATTCTTCAGTTCTCTCTCTCTTTCCCTTTTCTCTAGCTCGATACGATGGCCCCGAAGCGAGTAACTCAAAGCTCAAAGGATGCTTATGTCGCTCCACCTTTAGGGAAGGTGCAAAAGAATATATCATCTACTCCAATCATAACTCAAGTGGAGCTATCGACTCCAAAAGAAGGTGAAATTGTCCAGACTCAAACACGGGAGGTAATCGAACATGTCTCTAATCTGGTAAGATAAATATATAATTTTTCATTTCTATTCATGTTGATGTGGGAAGCTAAGCATAGGGATTCCCTTAAATTGTCCACGAAACGTGATTATATCACAAAAAACAAGCATATGTTTTCATAGATTAGTGAAAGAACTGTTTGATAAATTTTCATTGTTTATTGAATTGTTATTTCTTCATAAGTTATTATTTTTTGATAAGTTGTTACTAATTGATACGAAGAATTGGTTGATCATGTTTGAAGAATCATTTCAAGAGAAGAATTGTTGAAAGAATATCTTTTGTTCCTTGTGAAAAGAGAGATGATTCCGCGGTAAGTGGAGATTAAGCCAAGGTTATTGGCTCTCTTTTGTTCCCTACAATGAGTGAGATGCGTGGCGGTTAGCAAGATGTCTCGCAGTTAGTGGGATGTCTCGCGGGATGCCTAGCGGTTAATAATATGCCTCACGGTTAGCGAGATGGGAAGGTTGCACAATTTGCGGTTAGCGAATAAATCCTTTGCAAAGGCTCTGTTGGTTAGATAGAGTAAGTCCACGGGTAGCGGCAAACTCATAAGAAATTAGAAAATCTCTTTTTGTTGAAATATAGGACTATCTTCATTAGGCCTTCTTTGAATTGTTTTGGTATTGTTTGACGGGTTGTACAAAAGAACTTGTACCTGGAATTAATTAAGGAACAATGTTTGTATATGTAAAATAGTGTGGTAGTAATTAGAAAGCAAGTTAAAAGAGTGAGTGTGGGGTGGAAAGTGGGGGCTGGCTTAGGTTGCCAGTCAAGGATGGGTGGTCTCGATTAATCAAGAAACTCTCCACTCCATCTTATTAAGAGATGTGAAAGTAGAGACTCATTGTGCCAAGAGTCAAGATGTCCCAAATCTACATGCCCCTGAAAGCTATGGATCCAATTAGTCGGATACTTTTCACAAGATTACTAGTTAGTTTAAACTAAATCTCATATCATATTTATGGTTTATGGATGGCAGTCGTGCCTCTTAAACGTGGGAAAAAAGGCGTTGTTTATGGATTCTAAATATGTCAACGGGATTTCCTCTTTATGTTAGGAAGTATTTTTCATTAGATTCCTTGATTTTATGGACCTAGCTTGTGGCGTATGACCCTTATAACCACGTAAACAATGGATAGAGTACTTCCTCTCTTCTGTTGCTCGTATCTTTATTTTGTGGAAACGGAGTAGGGTGTAAAACGGAAAAGGAGAATAAAGGAAGTCCATTTATCAAGTCGTCCCAATCTTCTCGGGGTTGGGGACCTCACAATTGGTATCAGAGCCTATATTAAAAAGATTTTATTGGCTACTTCAAGCTCCCTCATGCGTATGGGTTCTATACCCATTATCCGACTCGTAGAGATATTACGTTATACCCATTGACGTGTACCATAGTTATGATTGAAACCTCTATTGTGTTTTCTCATGGAGAGATCTTTTGTAGACTGCTATATGAAATTTTGATGATTTTATGAATAGAAGATTGAGTTGTTTTTCTACAAAGAAATTGTTTGATTGGTTAAGTCATGAAAGTGAGTTTTTTTCATGGATTGAATGAGCCATGATTGGTTAAGCTATGTGATTGGATAACCCATGACTGGTTAAGTCATGTGATTGGATAACCCATGACTGGTTAAGTCATGTGATTGAGATAACCATGATTGGTTAAGTCATGTGATTGAGTTTTGATTGACTAGATAAGTCAAGATTGGTTAATTTATGTAATTGAGTTTTAATGGATTGGATAAGTAATGATTGGTTAATTTATGTAATTGATTTTTAATGGATTGGATAAGTAATGATTGATTAATTCATACCATTGAGTTCTAGTGAACTGGATAAGTCTAAGTTTGGAAATTACCTTAGTTTTTGAGATATTATGAACATTAACGTTAATATATGCGTACACTCAAGAGAATCCTCAAATCACTCCTATGGAAAACCCTCAGAATAATGCTATCTATACGAAGATTCAGGAGAAGAAGTTGTTGTTCAAACAAATGCAACCACCTTCTTTTAAAGGAGAGAGTCATGATATTGAGAAAGATGAAGAAGTGTGGATTGAAGCTATGGATGATTACTTCTCTGCTGCAAGGAACACACCTGCAAATCAAGCGATGCTAGGGATGTCTCGTCTCTCATGGTAAGTGAACTTATGGTGGAAGCAACATTGTCGTGACATGGGAGTGCTGGAGAACTCTCAGAGTTGGTGGGAAATCAAACAAGGGGTGAAGGAAAGATACTTATCCCCTGCCCATGAAGCAATAAAGATGAATGATTTCTTTAGATAAACAATACAGTTTATCTTTGGAGGAGTACTACTCACAGTTTGTAAGGCTTAGACATTATGCATCGTCAATGACCATAGAGTAGCAGGTACCTCGCTATCGTCAAGGTTTAAGAGAACCAATCAGTTTGCAATTAGAAGCTTTAAAACCTACCATTGTATAAGATGCTTTACTACGAGCTAAACCTTTGATGAAGGAACAAGGGATTCGAAGAAGAATTGAACAGAATCAAAGCTTCAGAGATACACAACCACAAAGAGCTTATGCCGCTAATGCACAAAATCCTCCACTCTTGAATGTTTGATGCTTTGAATGTGGAGAGTTGGGACATTATCAGAACTCTTGTCCAGGACTGACTAATGGAGCAGCAGTAGCAAGTGAAGCAGACTAATGCCCTAGACCTGTGGTTGCTTTGTATGGGCAAGGTGTCCAAACCGACGTTTTTGTAGAGGTTTTTTTAGGCAATACTAAAAGGGACCACAAATTTTGGGTCCGTGTAACAACATTTGCAAGGATGTCATAGAGCCTACTAACTCAAACACTTCCTTGCCAACCCTAGCGGTTCAAAATGCAATACTAGCAAAACTCACAAATGCTACCGCTTGAGCCCTCTTTGTGTATAGCGTTCAAAATGTTTTTGAGGTCACCATTCGTCATTTCTCCTTTAGCATTTCAACACGCACCAAAACACTCTGCACAATTGGACTATCAAGACTATCTAGTCCATATGTTTCAAAATGCAAGCAATTGAGAGAAATACACTCGCCATCACAAAGGCCAATGGAGATGCCATCATCGGGTAGTGTTGTCATCAAAGTATTTTAAAACACTGGCTCAAGCGGTCGTTTTTCTGTCTCCAAGGTCCTTTGGAATGCTAGTATTTTAAAATGCTATTTGCTTGTACCGTGCTTCTCCACGAGCTTAGATCTCCTCCCTTCAATGCGTGCAATTTTTCTTCTGAGATCAAAGGGCCACAAGCTCTAATACCATGTCAAAGAAACTAGTACGATCCTTTTGATCTCTGCATCACCATTTTATATATACTTAGTAGGCTTTTAATTATAAAGCACCCATTAGCTAAATATTAGTCTTGTACCTAGGCAACAAAAGTGACTTGGGCCACTTTTGTATACAAGAAAAATTTCTCTAGAGCAAAGTCATCATTTGACTTGAAAAGTCAATCAATAGACAATTTATTTTGCTACATAGGGCAATTTTAATGTAAAATTGTAGTTATCTGCTCGACTTGAACAAGTATCGAATGTTAAAAGTCTTTATCTAGATATTGTAAAAGGTTGAAATTTCAAAGAAGATAGTAATATTTTGTTTGTTTTGAAAAATTATTCATTAAAGATAACCATAGAAATGCACCTTTAAATCAATTCCCAGTGTTTGTCGGGAATATTTTTCAAAAATAGGGTTTTTTTGAGTCGCGACCTAAAAGTTGTCTACAGAGGTTCCTAAAAGCCACAGTCGTGGCTTTCTTTCCACAAGATTAGTGTTGAAGCTTGCATCCCATTTGCATTTAAATAAAAACCTTCACTTAATTTATCTGCAAAATCAAAAGAAATGTCAACCTCAATTGATAATTACAAAGTAAGTCCTCTAGATTTTTAATTTTGATAAAAGAATGGGTAATTGAGCTAGATTACAATATCTTTAATAGGCTCTCTCTCTCTCTCTCTCTCTCTCTCTCTCATGCTATAATAAAGCATCCTCCTTTCCTAAAATGACATGTCAACTCTCATTTCAATTTCTATCTCAAAGATTCATATAAAAGCCAATAAAAGTACCTGCATGTAGATATAAATTGCAAAGGAATCACACTAGTGGGAAATTATAGAAAGATATTTCATGCCATTCTAAGAAGATAATTCTTTAACTGTGTTTATCTATGATAAATACAAGAGGCTCATTGGCAAGTGGGAATATTCAGTCATTTATCATGTACATATCTCAGTATGGCACATGCGTCCATGTACGCAATAAGAAAGGACATGCGAACTTGTACAAGTGTAGTTATCAACATGCAAGATCTAGAGGGACACAACCATACTTCTAGCTTACAAGCAAGCTTCTTTCCCATTTAGTTTGAGGTAGTAAGGAGGTGAGAGTTGAATAAGTTACGAAACTTTCCTAGTTCCTCCCCTATAAAGTCATGGAAAGTGTGATTCTCAAGATCAACAAACTCAACAATGTAGTGCAGGACACAAGATTCTGGGGTGGAACCTGGGAGGATATTCAAGGTGTAGGCAAGGTGAGAGAAGTGTTTGTTGAGAGCACCGCCATCAATGAGGGTGCATTTAAAGTGATGCTCCTCGTGGTTCATTTCATCCCATCTACATTTGACGAAGTTATAGTGAGGTATGTCTGGGAAAAAACAAAGAGAAAAATTATAGTCAGCAAGATGCTATCAGTAGGTGCTTGAAAGATGTGGAAGGTTGATGAATGATCAATGAGGGCATATACATGGGTGCATGCAAGTGTGTATGCCCTCATTCACATAGAATCGTCGGAGGGGTGCCGCTGCTGAAGGCAACGCCATTGTACTAGTGGTCAATAATATCTAGTCTCAATGATGGAGTTATGATGAAGGTGTGCAAGCTAAGGGTTTAAATGTAGACACATGATACAATATGGTAGGGATTTCTACTTCTTTAGCATGACCCTATCGACTACCTTTGAATGTGTGCCACGTATATATATGCTTGGGAGGCCAGTAGTAGGTCAGACAACGGTATTCTCCACGGAGCTGGAGTTTTCTTCTTCTCCCCTTCCCCTTCTCTCTGTCGTTGCTTGCTTTGGAGGCAAATAAACCAGCAAATTAGGGTAATTACCTTCATGATACGTGACAATGAAGGTGTTGCCGACGGAGAGGGGAGGGCCGTCCACGTAAAGCATCTCGTTGAAGTGGCCGGGTTGGGAGGCCGGCAGCACTTTATCCATCTCATGAACGTACCGCTACCACACCTTCTCCGCCGAGTGTTGCACCTCCGCCTTCACCTCCATAGTCTCGACATCGTCTCTCTCTCTCTCTCTCTCTCTCACACACACACACACACACACACACTCTCTCTCTCTCTCTCTATAGTAGTCACTACGTCGGGTACACCCTGCTTAACGATGTGATTGACCACCCGCCACCACTTTTTATTCCATTGACTACACTGATACTTGATACTGGTACGGTTCTTTATTATATTCATTTCACCAAAGATTCCTGCAAATCTCATGCTCCCCTCTATGAGTAGAGGACCTTACCTTAGAAAAGGGATGAGAAGATTTGAACTCAGGCCCCATGGCGTATAGGTTTTTAGAGTCTCAAGCCTAACCACATGCACCAAGACGTCGAGTTGGTATTGCAATCGATTCATCAAGTTCTAAACAAACCTAGTAAACTTTGCGCATGCCTTGGCATCCGGCTTTGTCTCGCTCTTCGTTATGGAGCTTGAGGCTGCCGAGTCTCGCTCCACCCCTCCCTACTTCTGCTCGCTCGTGTGCGCCTTTACCTTCGCAGCATCTTCAAAAGACTCCGATTAATGCATTATTTTTCGAAATCGAGGACACATAATGATATAATAGTATTTATTAAATTATATCTCCACAAACCAACAAAGTGGAAGTTCTACTAAAAAATCATCGATAATTGAACGTTCCCATATCTCACTGTTTCATTTAGGAATGTGTATCCCTCCACCGTCAATGCAGAGCTGAAACCTAGAAATTGCAACCCTTTCCACCCTTCCTACGCAATTTGCCTTGCACTCGAATGGAAAAAAAATTTTAAGCGTTCCTTGTGAAGATAAGGAAAGTGAAATGTGCTTCGAACCTAAACGGCGTTTTCCAAGGAAACCTTCCTTAGGAAGGGCCTTTGTAAAACTACCCTTCATGGATTAAATTGCAGTTGGTGGTAGGTGTGCCAAGTTCTTTTTGACATGCTTGATTAAGAGGAATCTAAAGAGATCCTTTGATTGATTGAAGGAAAAATGGGATGAGAGGGCACGTGGAGAGAGAGAGAGAGAGAGAGAGAGGCCATGTGTTGAGGCGAGGGCAATGGACTTGGAGAAAGAGAATTTTTTTCATGTAGATGATCTTACGCAAGTAGAGGCAGAGGCATGGGTTTGGAGCTCCGAGGCATTGTGTCAAACATTTTTTGCTAAGAGAAATATTTGGATACGCTCAAGTACCTTTGAGAAGAAAAAAGGGAGATATTGCGCATGGGTGGAGAGAGAGAGAGAGAGAGAGAGAGAGAGAGAGAGAAGATGGATGACGTGTGTCCACATGAGAGCAAAGACATCGAGATTTTTGCATTGTTTGATGCCTCGAGACGAGCTGGGAGAAACATATAGATTTTATTTTATTTTTTGTCGACGATGGTATATGGTAGGCTTGAGGCATCAAGTACAGAGGTGCACGAGACTGAGAAACAAAGGAACATGCATAGAATCTCTCTCTCTTTCTCTCTCTATGTGAGTGTGTGTGTGTGTATGAGAGAGAAAGAGAGATTTTTTTGGAGCGAATGTCTGTAGTTGGACATGCCCATGCCCCCAAAGTACAATAGCCTGCTGGAGGTGATGATGATAAGAGGAGGAGGTGGACAGGAGGAGGAGGATAAAGCACACCATGAAACAACAAGGGAAGGGAGGCTCGACTACACAAAGTTGTCCTTTGCCGTGAGGAGGCATGGGTGCGCAATGTGTGAGGAGGATGCCAATCATTGTGTGTGAGCTACAATGGTAGTGCCTGAGAAATAGGGAGGTCGGCTAGTGGCCAAGAAAAAGGGGACAACCTCGCATTGTCACAATGGCTCCTATGTGCAAGCTCCTTCATGTGACCAAGTGTGTCAGCAAAGTTGTGTTACTTTTTGAGCATTAGAGAAATAGA